>NW_015112664.1:55974-66577 GCF_001443285.1 Poecilia latipinna | reverse complement strand
TTACCCAAGGGGGGCCTGGTTTTGGGGCCCCCCACAAAATTAAAGGGAA
Organism: Poecilia latipinna; assembly: GCF_001443285.1. Lineage (NCBI taxonomy): Eukaryota > Metazoa > Chordata > Actinopteri > Cyprinodontiformes > Poeciliidae > Poecilia > Poecilia latipinna. The sequence continues at coordinate 66,528 of NW_015112664.1, read as the reverse complement.
ATTTTCCCTTTTTTTTTTTTTTTTTGAGCAGTATAGTTCACAGATATTGGTGACAAAACGCGGTCCACGCCGTGAATCATGAGGTTACCAAAGGGCCGAGTTAGTGAGGTCCGACCAGATCATAGGGTGGAGATTGTTTAGGTCAGAATTACATCTGGTACCTTTTATTCTGTTTTACTTCAATCAATAGCATTATCTATTGTTTCTAGTTATCCTTATCCTGCACACCCTTGCATTTGATCTTCAAAGACTCAATAACGCCCACTCTCTTTCCCATTAGGAGCTTTCGTTCTGCATCAGGAAGTGAGACGACAGAAAGTGTTACAGCGTTGGCTCTAAATCAACACATCCGTATCATGGAGATGTAGTAGACTCTCACTTCCTCCTCCGTTAGGACACTGGCTAAGGGAGCAACTGCCAGTTGTTTAACAACCAAGGCTGCAACACTTCCTGTCATCTCACTTCCTGATACAGAACGAAAGCTCCTAATGGAAAAGAAAGTGGGCGTTGTTGAGGTTTTGAAGATAAAATGCAAGGGTGTACGTGATAAGGATAACTAGAAATGACAGATAACGCTGTTCATGTTTAAGCAGTCAATCTTCATGAGGTTATTTTATTTAAGTTTTACAGTTCAAACCACATGTTAATATACACATTGTAAAAATAGTAAAAAACAACTATTTTTCTTACTGTCTTTTAAGACTAAGCTAACAGACTTTGCCTGTTTGGTTCTTTTTGCAGTTAAAGCTTGGGTACAAATTGGTATTTCCGGACACAGTGATTGCAATCGAATAGATGCAAAACGGTCCTGATTTTGGCACTATGGAAAATTTGTGTGCAGAACTAAAACCGTGTTTGAGAGCATGTCCCAAACCTGACTCAGTTGCATCAGTTCCATATTCAGGAATGGGACAAACGTCCAGCAAACTCTTGTGAGAAACTTCTGGAAGGAGACTCAAAACATTTGGTCCTGGTCATACAGCATAAAAGTAAATGCTTGTGAATTTATGAATTTGAACAAAGTAAACAAAAACAACTAATTATAGAACAGGAAACGGTTTGATTTATTGTCAGTGAGGAAAAAAAAAGTTGTTTGTTTTTTAGCATGTGTGAACACCTGGTTTCTTACAGTTAAGAAAAGAAGATCTTAAGTGGCTTAACAAATGCCTTTAATACCCCAACGACACAAACGCATCTCTGACTTTAATGAGTCTACACTGAACAAGCCAAAAGCACAAACTGCATCTTCCTCTGGCAGCTCGTTGTTTAGCCTCTTTTTGTCGGCATAAGAAGCTTTTCTGATTGAGCTGAGCTTAACCCGTCACCTCTGCATATTCTTAGTTCCCTGCATGTTTTCACTGCACCTTCATCCACAGTGTGATTCTTAACTAGCCGTTTTGTGACAACGCAGCAAGTGGAGGAAGTGGTCTTCTTACACTGAACTGCCTCTCACCTCCTGCTGCTTTTGGCCCACCCTTGGGAACTTTTGCTGGGGCTTGTGGAAGTGTATTGTGTGCCCATCTGCCGCCATCTTTTCCCGCCTTCTTAATAAGCTTCACTGTTTAGCTCAAAAGGGCAAACAACAGATGATTGGAGGGCAGTTGGGGGTGGCACGCTGCACAAACACCAGCAGTGAGGTCACAGGAGTCTGCTTTAATATGCATTGCAGGTGGCCTAAGGACAGAAGGAGTGTTTTTGTTAGATTTTGTTGGCATTTAAGTTTTTTATGTAATGGGATATTACTTTCACTTTTAGGTTGTGATGGGAAAACAATTTAAGATTTTTTTTTTTTTTTTTTTCATTTTTTTAATAGAGAAATATGGTGCAGTTCTGGTCAAAACATGGTCGTCTCACTTCTCTCTGTTTTAAGCTGAAATCTCACATTTCAGCTTAAAATATGCAAAATGTCCAAAATATGTCACTGTGCGTAACTATTTTTTTTCCCTAAGCAACGCATCTGCCTGTGGTTCAGTTGTTTTTATTGTGATGTTTTGTCATACCAGCACTTGTACTGTTTTTGATTTGGGTGTGATCCACAATGTTGTCGTGACGAAAATTACCCATAAATATGGTTGTAGACCAAAGGAAGTTTGAATATTTGCTAATGCAGTCCTTATATCGTTTTTTTTGTTTTGTTTTGTTTTATGAAGCTGCTATGATAGGAAAATGGTATGATGAGTTTTTTTTTATAATACAAAGCAAAAAAAGTATGCACAAACCCAGTATATTCAGAAATGCATTCGGAACTATAAAGACAAAAGAATTGATATAGGAATAGATGTACAGTGCTGTGTTTTTTTTGTTTGTTGTTTTTTTGAGTGCATTTTGCTATATTCATGTCTAAGTAGATTATGTATTTTTGTGTTTTCCTAGTTACTCTGTTTAGAAAGATGCAAGCCAGGCTGTAGTTTGTTCTGCCCTTAAGGTTCGTCAAACTGGGCTGCATGTGTGGTGTTGATATAAAACATAGGTGTGCCCAAACCCTCCATACTGCATCTTCCTGGTAATTGTTGCTATGTATTATTCTGGCAGGCTCTAGTCTTTTCTGTCTGAAGAATAAATCTATTTCTTTTGCCCTAACGTATAGATTAGAGGGACATTTAATTCTTTAATTTAGTTGCCACCAGAAATTCTTTGCTAACCAGAGGTTAAAGAGATTTTAGGGATCTTTGGGTCTTCTAAGACTCATTTGTTTTAATTGGCTCACCAGCTAAATGAATTAAACTGAGTTGAATAATTCAGGGGTCTTCAGCTCCACTTCACCTGTCCTGCTTACTTTGGATAAATCCCTGCTCCAGCACACCTGAATCAAATTAATAGTTAATGGGGAAGTAATTCAGCTTGAATGGCTTCTAGATTTTAAGTTTTAGGTACTGAACTGAACCTTAGACCACCTCAAGAAAAATTTCTGTAAAGGAGAATGTTTTCACTCTTTCATGGGTTTTTACATGCTCCAGTCAACAAACTGAAGGTATACCCCCAGTGGGGTGGATTACATTGTTTTTTTTTTCTTTTAATTCATGCTTTACACTTTTAACAATGTTCATTCTGTCTGAATTTGGATAAAACGTTGCTTTTCTTTTGTCTGTCGTTCTGAATACAGACAGACTACAATGCCGGTAGTCTCCGAATATTTCAGATTATTCTGAAAACTGAATTCATTTGTTAAAAACTAACTAAGCTGCTGGGAAACTTGTGGCTCTTGGAAAATGACTAATAATGTATTCAGCATATAGCAAGGATAGAAATGCATGCCAAAAGCCTCCCTGGCACAGTTATGAAGTCTAAAATACAGCTACACTGTTTTGGTAATTCAGATGCGGCTGCTTTATTTTGACTGCTGTCTGCTTGTGCCTACAGCCTGCATCTGATTGATGTTGAATTAAATTTAAAAAATAATTAATTCTAAAGAGAAATTAAAGGGTGTAACTCAGACTTAACAGCACCATTACCACTGTTTTGAAAGTAATTTATTTCAGGGTTAAGAAATATTCCCATAATCGTTAAAGCTTGCTTCTAATCTCTGTGCTATTCTGTAAATGTGGATATTTAGCTCTTTGTGTGTGAAGTTTCTGTTTTACAACATGTTTTGGTATATTATATTGACCTACATTTAGTTGAGATTATTTTCTCAATTGGTACAATAATGCCTGTAAATTACCCTTATTCCTTCCTAGATGCCAATATTTTTGTACTTCAAATGCTAAAACCTGCAAACTATTAAAGCTTAACTTAAGTTGTTTCTTTTATTGTTCTACCATTTTGGACAGCCACAGCTGCTTTCCTCTGTAAACTGCTTGCTTGGCAGCACACAAGTCCACTGACAGTGTGTGTTGTGAAGCACCAGAGATACTTTTTGCTCAGAGGAATGAAGCTCACTCTATTGTATTACGACAGTGGGCCGGGTTGGAATGTAACATAGCAAAGTAGATGGACTGTGGCTCATTGTCCAGGCTCCGTTTTTTTATGTATATATATTTTTTTTACACATGAGAATAAATAAGTGTTAATTGCAGGACAGCATGATGTCTCTCTAATTGAAATATGTGCATGCACTCATTTATTATTAGTCTTTTTTTCAGTTACACAGCTTATATTATAATCACTAAATGAATTGTAAGGAAATAATTTTTGGTTTAAAAAAAAAAGGTCATGTCATCTTCACTTACTTTTAATGAACTGATTAGTTTATGCATAAATTTACCAGACTAGATGAATACACATGCGTGATTGATGTGTGTGTGTGTGTTTTGCAGGTGTTCCTAGGTCACATCCTTATTTGATCAGGTGTTTTACTGCTATGCGAGACACAACTTTCTCTTTCTGCTGTTGGTTGTTTGAGCTGATGACTATCCACTGTTTACTCTTCAGCATACGTGTTCTTCCAGTTCATATAAAAAAAACTCAAAACATTTTGCCTATTTAAATTATTCATGTTATTGCATCAGACAGTGCTGTTGAATTTTAGTGTTGTTCTGTTGGTCACAAACATTAAATTAATTACTGACTGCTATTTTCATGTAGACGTTTTTACAAGGACTGACAGAAATAAAGTCATAGACGATGTGCTGACAAAGTGCCGCAGACAGAGGGCGCCACCTGCTCACAAGTCTAAATAAAAAAAATACTCCTGTATATTTAACATTTCGCCATCTGGTGGCAGCATAACATCTCCAGGTTGCTGCTGCTTCATGCTACGTGCAACATTGTCATAAGATGGCCATTTTTTTAAATGCCTAAATGGAAGAGGAAAAACAGAAAATAAGTTCACTACTTTGAGTTTTATCTTTTTGTTACTCTGTCACTACTCTTGTAATCCAGGTTGTTCCATGTTCAATAAATAAATACTTGCATATGGTACACGTGTTGTTCGTCACACTCACTCTTTTTGTGTTTGTGCTCAGATGCTGCAGGACTGTCCCAAGGCACGTAGGGAAGTGGAGCTGCACTGGAGGGCGTCCCCATGCGCCAATATTGTGCGCATCATTGATGTTTATGAGAACCTCTATCAGGGCAAGAAGTGTCTCCTTATTGTCATGGAGTGGTGAGTGCACAGTCTGTCTACACAGACCCTCATTCAACAGAGGTTCTCCTTTATAGATGGTGAAACACTTTGTGATTCAATTTATTCACTCATCAAAATGGCAATATTCTAAGATTTCTGTTCCTGTTTGAGCTGAAAATTCAAACATCTTCATATTATGTCTACATTATTTATCGTTCAGAGTGTCTACAGCTTCTTCTCCATGAGAGCAGCTTTAACTGGCTCCTCCCCACTCAGCCCTGTCCAGACTCAACTCCAGTTGCAGATCCTGCATGGCTCTTCTCTGCTACCTCTACCACTCTGGGGGGTAGAACAGGCCGCACCTTGCCATGTATCATTCGCAAGCTAATTTTATTGGCAGCAGACTGCATTTTGCAGGCGAAGGCTGGACCTTTCAAGATCCAAACAACAACGTCTGAACTACCACAGTGTGGTCTGGCGGATATGCCGTCTGCTATCAGAAAGCTGATAGTGTGGTAGGGCGTAATCAGAAGCAAAACCAGAAGCACATGCATCAACTTGTGCATGTTGATGCACAAGTTGATTTCGCTCCAGTTATTTCTGGAGCGAAATAACTGTGATTTCACATCCCTGCAAGCAACACATGACTCAGAAAAACGAGAATGCGACAAAAAGACGAGCAACTGTGCAGCTCTGGTTAACGTTCTGTCAGATCAAGCTTTGCACTGACTGACTTGAAACACCGGAACTTAGTTTGACGTGACTTGCGTTTTATTCTTTGTTTGGGTTTTCGTTTTCAATAATGTTCGTGCATGGATTTTGCACTGCATCGTTTGACTTCATCACCTGAATCTAAAGCATGCACACGTGCGTAAAAGTGAAAATAAAGTGCTGCAATATAGATAAATTTGTACATTTAGCAAAAACAATCAGCTAACCTGAATTGTTTTCATTATGTTTGGGCCAGATATGAATTTCTATAAGATAAAATGAAATATCTGGGTTTATTTGAGTCCATGCAAACCACAACCTCAAGGTTTTCAGTTGCTGAATGTTGCTGCTAACAACCTCATCGGAGCACCAACCACAGCTCCTGAGCTCTCATGGCTCGCCCACGTTCCTGCTCATAATCACAGCAGCAAAACGTTGAGGAACACGCTGCCAACGGCCACGCTAAATCTTCAGTAGAACCGAACCAGACATTCACCAGCTAGAGTTGAGCTTGACAATGGCAACTGGGCTTAAACTGTCATAACAAAATACAGGAAAATCTATTCTGGGTAAAATAAATCACATCCGTAACTCTTCCGACTTGCCCAACATTCCCTCCTTCATTGGAACCAAGGGTCAAGTTCATGTCATGCTTCATTCGCTAGAGTAAGAGTGGAAGTGGAAGCAATTTGTTTCCGTTTCTCAGAGATGTCAGGTTTTTGGCACTTTTCAAATATTATTATTTCAAATATTTTTCAATTTGTACTTTTTTGACTTCAATGACAATCTGACTCCTGATCCAGTTTCTTTTATTAGGATTTTTCTCATTTCTTTTTTAAGTTAAATATTTAAAATTAAAGAGTTGCAAGTTGATAATGAAGAAACAAAAACCCATCAATTTTCCTATTTTAGTTTATGTTCAAAGCATGTTTCAACAATTTAAAAGGACACCATTATGTAAAATAGACTGTTTTGAGCTTTACGTCATTTTGTCACAATATTCCCTCATAAAAAAACATTCTTGGAGTGTTGCTTTGATTTGAGAAATTTTTTAATCTCCAGTGGCAAAACAAGTAGTAGGTGCCTTTGAGGTGCAGCTCCTCCTCAGAGTTGCAGTTTCCTAGCATCCCTCTGCGCGACTTCCCCACTCTGCTCCTTTAAACTAGCCAGCAGCAATTAGCAAACACCTGGTGGAGCTGTACATCTGCTGAGCTCATATGAGCCACTTGTCAGTCAAATGCTTTTAAAAACGTTGTTAGACTTAGGAGAGAAGCCATGTTGTGATGAAGTCCTGAAGGTGGAGTTTTGGAAAGAACAGGCATTTATAAAGTAAATTACGAAGTCAAACATCTTCCAAGTCTTTTGATTTATATAGTATTTTCATAACAACTGAATGTAACGGAGGTACTTTATTGTGCTATAGAATAGCACTATGTGCCTGGAAAATGCATTATACTGCCCCTTCAAATCGTACATCAGAGAACTTTGACACACAAACTGATTTTTGCTCTATTTAGCTTTTCTCTTTCTTTCACCTCACACCTTTGCCAGCTTCTGTTTCGCTTTGCTTTGATGAATTTTCGCAGACGTCTTTAACATAACCCAAAATGACTTGCCAACTACCTGTACCCATCTGATTTGTTTCCATTGAACATTTTGGATTGTAATCACTTTTGAAAATCTACAATTTCAGAAGTCTAGATGGTATCAACAAGTTTCGTCACATTTTCGGTACCATCTTTGACGATTTTTTAATCTGAATAGAATTAGAACAACTTTGTCCACCAAGTGTTAGGTGGACGTCCACCGTCAGCTCCTCTTTCCTGTGGGTTGAGTTCAAAGTGGTTCTGACCGCACCAGTGAACCGGCAGGTCCACCTACTCTTATGCACTAATATGTTTATTATTACAGTTAATAAACATATTTCCTGCTACCTTAAGAACGTTAAGTTACTTACAGTGAGAGAATATCCTAAGAAATGTTAATTGAAAATCTAAAGCAAAATGTATCCAGTCTTTGTCTGAAATAATGACCGCTCACACAACATGTGGTCGGTGAATAAATCAGTTTGTACTACGTGCTATCGGAAGTGTCCTGCAGGCTGACTTACAAACCCAATTTTGATCATAAGTCATAAAAAGCCCAAGTCTGTTAGTCCTCATGCAATGTGATGCTGACCAAACGATCAGTGAGTCATTTATTCTTTTTATTTGTTTCGTTTTTACCCATTTAATGTTTCTACTTCCAGAAGGGATGTGCATGCTAAGTGTGATTAAAGCTTAGCATTTCATCTTTAGTCTGAAGTTCTTTTATCTTTGTTACAGGTCAGTGTGGTTTAATGTGCAGAGTAGGGCTGTCATAAATAAATATTTTAGTAGACGAGTAATCTATCGATTATTCTTATGATTAATCGAGTAATCAAATTAAAAAAAATTATCAAATAAAATATTGGTAAATCTGGCACAACACCGGTGTTACAATTGGATATCAATATCAGTCCAATTTTCATATTTAAGCATCCCTAATAGTTACTTCTCTGTAGATTAGAAAACTAACCTGTAACAATAATATATCACTTTCTAAGTTAACCTGAAGAAAAGTTATACAAAGATCTGAAATTCTATTCAATTTAATAATAGAGGCAGGCGCACAAATACACTTATAAGAAATGTCGATGATCCAGCTTTTTGTTTGTATTCAACTAACAGATGAACTCTCCCCTTGCCCCATACCTGTCGAGCTTTGAGTTTGACAATACGGGAAATGTGGGGGGCAGGCGAAGGAACAAATGAACGTAAGTTGGGGATCGAGGGGAGGAAATGGAACAGGGGACAGCCGAACGCAAGTCAGGGGGAGAAAGACGACCGGTAGACCAGGAGGAGCAATACGGGATATTTACGGCACCTTCGTTCGTCACACTCAAACTCCTCTACCAGCCATGTACCGCCACGATGCGCTCTGCCGCCCGTTTCTTCAGACCGGGATGATATGAAATTTATTGTGCGGTTCGTCCGTAAAGCTACACTTACACTGTAAGCATCAACTACTCAGCCGCCTGCCGTGTTCAGTCTATCCGCTCACCTGTATAAATACTCCTCAGCGCTCTTCCCGCTGTTCGCTCAAACCAGCAGCGCCCGGAGGAGAAAGGCTGCCGTACTCCAGGCATCGCACCATGATGCTTGTTGGTCCCCAAAAACGATGAAAACCCGGGCATTATCATCAATCCATAAAATCCCCACCGGCCGACTTGAAAACTGTATGTTATGCTGCTAACAGTTGGCATTTGTCAACAACTCAGAGGCGGAAGTCAGAGCTCCGCGCAACACAAATAATGTCTGCTGGAACACGGTATGCTAAATAATAAAACATAACTCAATGAAGCTTCGAGACAGGCAAATTTTCCTCGAGAAATTTTAATAATCGAGGTACTCGAATCATTTGAGGAATCGTTTCAGCCCTATAGTACTTTATATTGTGAACTTCCCAGAAATACATTGGATGTTGAATAAGTATGAAAATGAACTAAATAGCAGGAATCTGTCTGGTTAGCTAATTTTGCTACATTTATCTGTGAAAAACACACACACAGTAAAAACATGGCTTCAGCAACTTTGTATTTATTTGCATGATGTTTAACATATAAAAACTGAGGAAAGAAAGATCATAAGTTATGTGGAAAAATATTCTTTAATACAGACACTTTATATGTCAATGTCTTTTTCACAGGCTTATTATTTTACCATTTAAAGCTAATTTAATTTTATTTACTGATGGGGAGAGGCTGTTATGATAAATATTCATTTGTTCATAAGTGACTATTGTATCGGTAATGCATTGTGATGACTTTTCAGCTTAGTCTGATCCTCATGGTCCGAGTTGAATCATTTAATTCACAGTTCACTTTATTTTGCGAAGCTGTCATCATTGTAATGATTCAGTTTCTGTTTATTTGTACAGCCCACAGTTGCTAGTATTAAGAAGGCAAAGTTTAAGCCTACAAAGGTTAATTTTATTCAGCTTTTATTGTAAATTTACTCAGCATGACCTTGGTGCAAAATGACCCATTTCCTCTAAACAACTTACTGTCATTCCCTTTCCATTTCCACTTTGTTGCATTTTAAAACCGCCAAACCCCCATAAAGTTGTCACACGTGCATCCTTTTTGCTGTGTGGTTGTCCTCGCTGCGCAAAGGCAGACGTGTGAGCTGAGGTGCTCATGCAGTGGTGTAGCAAGTGATGAGTAATTTCCTTGAGAGATTCTGTGACAATTAAAGAAAAAGGTAGTTTTTCTTATGAAATCAAAACATTTCCTAGAATATTACACTTGGAGAACTATCTTGATGACCTGATTGTTCTGCAACCTGATACATGAGTCATTGGGTCTGACCTACATTAGGCACTTTGAACAATTGACCCATGTTGTGTAAAGGGTCACAATGCCAGGGTCTCTACACAATTTCCAAAATTAATCCCTTCCTAATTAAAGTAACCTAGACAAGCATAGATGTGTTTATCTTAAACATGTTCAGTTACAAATAGTTTAGTTTAGAACTCCTTAATCCAACATTGGTAATTAAGACACATTAATGTATAAAACAACTAATTTAAATTTGATTCGGTCTGCATTTATTAGAAATAGTCGTTTGAGATGTGGAGTCAGTCTCTAGTTTATGGTTTCAGATGGTTAAACACCCTCATACTGCTGATGGGATGTGAAACAGTGTAGGTTGATGTGTGTGTAAGAATGCCGTTTCTTTTTTTTTTTTTTTTTTTTTTTTTTTTTTTTTTTTTTTTTTTTGTAGAAATTTTAAATCCCTTTTCTCCCCGTGTTACAAAAA
>NW_015112664.1:51185-52735 GCF_001443285.1 Poecilia latipinna | reverse complement strand
TAGTCGTGGGGTGAAAACCTGTTTGGTTTTTTTTGTTTTTAAAATGCTTTTTTTTTTTTTTTTTTTTTTTTTTTTTTTTTTTTTTTTGCTGTTTCAGTAAGAATTACATACCCGTTCTTCGCCGTTGATCAAAATCATCATGGTTTGTGAAACAAAATTTATGCCTTCAACAGTTTTGAGAAACGTAGAGGAAGAGGGTTGGGCCGAGACACTTCGAGAATATCTCCTTTCTCTGAACCATGTTTGGAAAAAAAAAAAAAGAGAGAGAGAGAGAAGGAGTTAGATTTGTATGACAGAAGGCCTGCATTGCTTAAAGGTTTCCGCCGTCCGTTTCTCAGAATGCAAAATTTAACGCGTGCTGTGGTTCTGGAGGGGGTCCCTCTGCTCTAATTCTGAGTCTGCCTCTCCTGCACCCACTCGCATGCCTGAGGAGCCGATCCTCGGCGACGTGAGCCGTTCAGCAGATGTGAAATTGGTATTGATGATTTGATCTGAAACTCGTGCAGTCATAGCGAGCAAAAAGACTAAATGAAACTTATGGAGTAAGTTGGAGAGAGTTTTCTCATATGCAGGAAGTGATCATTAGCTGCATTTTTGTCAGTATTTGCTGAGATATTACACAACTTTATAGAGGTGTTCCTGTGTAAAGTTGTCTTTATAAATGATAACGCATGTTGTTGGTAGTGTTGAGTGAAGAATATGTCAGTATAGATTGCCCCTGAGAAGTACACACACTTACCATGGGCATGAATATCACAAGAGAGGGTTGTTTAACTCCAGGCATCAAAAGTCAGAGTCACGCATGGTCACTGCTTTCAAACTGGTATCCCTTTTGAAGGGTTCCTTAATGATGCATCTTGACTAGATTTTTTTTTAAACCAGAGTTGGGTGCACAAAGTTGTGTTGATTAAAGAAACCCAGTCTAAATAATATATGCAAGCTAAGACAAATGCACACATAATTGTACTGTAGCAAGTTGCAAAGTAACCACACTTTTTGTAACTTCAAGTAAGTTCTGGGAATAATTCTGCCTGCACATTTGAGAACTCTCTCCATCAGACTTGGCAGACCTTGCGTACGTTGGTTGACTTTCTGTCACAGACTCTGCTTTGAAGATTTCTAGGGGTTCGGTTTTCTGACCAATCACCAATCGATAAAAAGCCTGACTTGACGACTGATTTTTTAAAATTTTTTTTTTGTCTGAAAAGACACTAAATATAGCGAAGGTCATTAAACTGGCAACAGTGACATGATCTGGTGGCCACGATCCTCCAAAACTAAGAAAATGAAAGCCGATAAATCGTCTGACCCTAAAGATTGCTCCCCTAACGATGCCCCCTACTGTAGAAGCTACATTTCTGCCTGTCATCTGTAAAAACAATCACTTAAACCGTCACCCTCAAATGAAAGAAAATTGGTTCAAAATGGACCCTTAAGGCTCCATGTTACCGCTGCAACACCATAATGGGTGTTGTTAAGGAAGAATATCTAAAATAGGTTAACTTTGGAAAAAGTTTGGCTCTCTCTCTCTTCCTTAGATCCCAGGTCCT
>NW_015112664.1:44272-46321 GCF_001443285.1 Poecilia latipinna | reverse complement strand
AGTTTAAAGATTTGTTCAAAAAGATTAATCTGTATTAAACACTAAAAATAATCATTTTTTCTCAACAGTGCCCAGAGTGAAATAAGTTCAGATAAGCTCTCGCTCAAAAATTGGCATCTTTTAAGACTTTAGTTGCAGCTGACCTCTTGGACAAGCCAAATATCTTCAGCTTTTGTGGTCAAATGATGCCACTTAGTCATAACATGGATGATAATATAATGAATATTTGAGTCAAAATGGAGCTTTCAATCTAAATAAGCCTGGAGCACTAAATACATATTCTTTTACTTCATTGCTCTACTTCTCATTAAACCATCTTTTCTGCTGAGGACTCAGATGTGTATGTAAATGTACAATTTTCACACTGTTTTAATGTCAAAAACCTCGTGCTGATTCAGAGAAAAAGGCGCCGCTTTAGTCATCAGTATTACTGGAACGGACCACACTTCTATTTGCTGCTATATTCAGACCAATTTTATGCATCAGACTTCAGAGCTCTGCATTTTATGTCTCCAGAAATTGGATTGAAATTTTTGAGTTCAGATTTGATTTCTGACGAAGACAAAAGAGAAAACAGAAAAACTCCAGTTTCTAAACAGAGCAAACCCCATTATCACTTTTTTTTTTTCTTTTGATCGCCTGACAAACCACAGACCACCTGTTACAGGGAAAAGGAAGTTAGAAAAAAAAAAAACGCTCCGTCTTGTCTATTCTTTGTAACTGCTAGTATGCTGAAGTAGTGCTTGCTTGAAAAATGAGCAGAGCAGTGCCATATTTGGAAGTTTTACATTCATTCAGCATTATCTGCTTTTCAGCATTTACCTCCTTTTAGGAACACCAACGAGTAATGAGCATCATCTGCTTAAAGTAGTGCTAAATCACTCCTTCCTGCAGGATTTCCATCATCTTCAGTGGCACCCAAACCCTCTTGATTTCACCTCTTAGATAAAATGTCATTCTTGTGCAACTCCCCCTAATGAAGTTGTTCTGTAGATCCATGTATATTAACGCCGTTTGTGGCGTCTGTCTTTTACAGTATGGACGGCGGTGAGCTTTTCAGTCGAATCCAGGACAGAGGAGACCAGGCCTTCACAGAGAAAGGTAGAGCGGTTTTTCATGAGGCAGAATACCAAATGCTACAATCACCTTCACAGCACACAACTGGATTACTTTATTTGCTACAGTTGCAGTGTTGATGTGCATGTTTGATCACTTCTAACATTTGTAAAAAACATCTTCATTGTAGAGGCCTCCGATATCATGAAGAGCATCGGAGAAGCGATCCAATTTTTACATGCCATCAATATTGCGCACAGAGATGTGAAGGTTTGTTTCTTATCTTATTGTTATGCTCGTTATTTATCTGGAATAATAAAAGAAAAAAACCAAAATGACACCTGCAGGTTGTAAAGTATCTCTGTGGTTCTTCCTGCAGCCAGAGAACTTGCTGTATTCTTCGAAGAGGCCCAGGGCTCTCCTGAAACTCACAGACTTCGGCTTTGCCAAGGAGACGACCTCACACAACTCTTTAGACACTCCCTGCTACACACCCTACTACGTTGGTAAGAGTCTGTACCTGCACCGCTCTCGCGTCTGACCCTTGGTTTGTTTTTTTTTTTAGCCGTTAGCTGCTGTGAGATTCTGTCAATATGAGTAAAAATGACAAGTTTTCATGGTATTGCACAGAAACGTGATCCAAGTACCTTTTTTTTTTCATAATAGAAAAGTGACAATTATTTCTAGTGGACATTTATAGTATTGCAACTGTAGTTTTACCTGAGATTAATTTATTGTTGTAAGGGCCAGCATTCCTTCAAATACTTTGCACAAATAAATCTTAAATTGTCTTTGTTGTTTAAATTATTATTGTCACATCTACTGCACTTTATTGCCTCATTGTTTGCATTTATGTATTTCTTATGTCTGTTTTTTCTTGTCTATCATGGCTTTTGCTGCAGCCTTTTTTTTTTTTTTTTTTTTTTTTTTTTGGGCCGGGTCCCTCGGGGGAAAGGGGGTTAGTTCTTGGTTTTTTTTTTTTTTTTTTCCGGT
>NW_015112664.1:11878-41080 GCF_001443285.1 Poecilia latipinna | reverse complement strand
TTTTTTTTTTTTTCTTGGTTTGTGTTGCCCCTTTTTTTTTTTTTTTTTTTTTTTTTGGGCCAGGTCACTCAGGTGAAAGAGGTCTAGATCTTAGTATTTTTTTTTTTTAATCCGGTTAAATAAAGGTTTAATAATAAACAAAGAAAATGCTGGTCAAATGATTGTATTAAACTTTTATTCAAATTACGCTTACAGCTCCAGAGGTTCTTGGTCCAGAGAAGTATGACAAGTCATGCGACATGTGGTCTTTGGGTGTCATTATGTATATTCTGTAAGTCGCTCATTCTGGGTTTTCTATCCCTTCAGCTCACTAATTGTTAGATTATTTTTTTTCTCCAATCTTACCTTTTTAAATTCCCGACAGGTTGTGTGGATACCCTCCTTTTTATTCTAACCATGGCCTAGCCATCTCTCCTGGGATGAAGAAGAGGATAAGGATGGGCCAGTATGAATTTCCCAACCCTGAGTGGTCAGAGGTGTCAGAAGAAGGTAAGACTCTAAAGCTGAACTTTCTATTTTGCTTAAACAAGTTATAGAAAATTCTGTAAAATAACTTTTTTTGTTTTTTAAATAAATCTCTGAATAGATTATTGTATATTTTTGAATGGTGCACTTAAAGCTCTGACACAGGTGAACAATTTTTTTTTTTATCACGGTTAGAATTTGATGACGCCGTAATTATTAAACTCCTGCTGGTGTTTGAAACCTCCCAACAAACCATGACAGATTACAAAACTGATCAAGAAATTGAAACTGATCAAGGTGTTTCACCACTAAAGCTGCTGCCGCCCACTAAGCCGAAAGTCGACTCTCGTTTCACGAGTAATATGCAAGTTTTAAAAAGAAAACTGAAGCTACGTAGTGATGTGTAACTGTATAGTTTCTCTCCAAATAACAGATGCGGCACTGGATCGTCTTAATAGTTGAACTCACTTTAATTCACTTGGGAAAAATCTACGCAAATGTTTTTTTTTTTTGTTTTTTTTTTCCAACAATGTTTGGTAAAAACAGTGGGTTTTTTTTTTTTTTTTTTTTTACCAACAAAAGAACCGTGGTTTTCTTGAACGCTGCAAAAAAAGTACTTTGCTCTATTACATAAAAATAAAGTGAATCCATTGATGCATTGCCTCACTAGTATGCAACAAGAAGAGCCAATCAGAATTGTATACATCTGTGTTTGGTGAAGCTTTGTTATTCCAATGCAGATTGTAGCCAATTCCAGTTTTTAAATAATAATGAAGATATGAGAACAGCATTGAAAGTTTTTGAAAACTGAGGCATTTTAAGCTAACATCTTATAGTAGCGATTAGCCTGGTTAGCATGACAAAAAAATGACTACATTCATGTATTCATCCTGGGGAATATAGACCCTTATCTTACCTTTAATGATTCACAAAATCTCTGTATGAAACAGTGTGTCCTTAGATCCTTAAAGTCTTAAATTAATGTATTTAAAATTAAAGCCTTAAAATATTTAAAATTCATTACAAAAAAAGTAAAGTGGCTTTAAATCACAGATCTTAAATGTTGTCTTGGCAGGACTGTATATTCTATTTTCTTTTTTTTCCTCGCGGGACATTTCTGTCAGGTAAAAGGTTGAGTCACACACAACATCGTTCCATGACTCAGTGCTAATGTATCCTTGCTAGCTAGCTACGTAGCTTTTTTTTTTGCATCCGTCATGGGTAAGTGCAAATTTATCGCCAGTTTGCTGGATGAAGTGTGTACATGTCTGTGGAGATATAGATCTTAATTTCCATAACGGTCTTGGAAAGTCTCAAATTTGAGTTGGTGAAACCTTGTGAAAGAGGTGAAAGTATGCAAGTGAAATCATGGACATGCACGTCTTCTTTCCGCAGCTAAACAGCTGATCAGGACCCTCTTAAAGACCGAGCCGACCCAAAGGATGACCATCACAGAGTTCATGAATCATCCATGGATCAACGTGAGTGAACCATAATGTTCATCTTAATGGGTTTTGTAATTTCCTACTGAATTATTTGGGTCAGCATTACTGCTCTAACCGTAGAGTTGTTGTTTGTTTTTCTTCTTTTTTTTTTCCTGAAGCAATCAATGGAGGTTCCCCAGACCCCACTTCACACTAGTAGGGTTTTAAAGGAGGAGAGGGATGCGTGGGAGGAAGTCAAGGTGAGGCATTTGTTTTTCTCAACCTGAAGTAAGATGCAACACCCAGTAGTGTTATAAGGAGAAGGTGTGCTTATTTAACTGGATGATTTGCAGCTCTTTCATGGAGGATATTCTCAAACGTGTTAACAGTTGCAGCATTTGCTTTTGGCTTGTCTTGTGTTTTCTGTTTCGCATTATCCTGGCACAGCACTACATTAGTGCATGGGAGGTGTTTGTGTACTAATCTTTACATCTGGTCTGCAGATAGGGGAGGGTTGTAAAGAACTGTGCAGTTATTTCATAAAGGTTTGCACTGCAAGTTTTATTGCCACCCAACACGGGGGTGTGGTAAGTCTAGACTTCAGCACCTCTGCTGACTGTGACTTTCTGTCATTGATGGTAACAACTTTAAAGTCATCTGGTTTGATGTGAAAGTAACAGGAGTTGCACCAAAACATCTTGCATTTTTCAAATATGTGCCAAAGGTATTATAAGTGCACCTAAACAAATAAGAAATTCATTGAAACATTGATTTGTTTCGGTAATTTAATTCAACAGGCAAAAAAAATGTATGTAAATAGTCATTACACGCCGAGAGAAACTTTTATTTCTCTTAATTTTCAGGATTATGGTTCAGAAATAATTAAACCTTGTTATTCTGTTCTTCATAAAATTTCAAAATTACGTAAACGCATTGAAAAGGAGAGAATTTTAATGTTAATACACGCATGACCAGACTCTATTTGTAAAGCAGAGAGCCATTGTCAAGGAAGGTAAGCTACGAAAGATTATTGATAAGAATGCTAGTTCTAAAATTAATGAAACAATAGGGATCATTTTAAGAGTTTAGAGGAAATTATCTGGAATCAGAGCTTCAAGAGAAACGACACACGGGTCATCTCCAGGGCAACGACCGGAGATAACTCAAGAAATCTTTTCATTTATGCTCATGCTGATGTCTTCCATTGTTCTGTTTCTCAGGAGGAGATGACCAGTGCCTTGGCAACGATGAGGGTCGACTACGAGCAAATCAAAATCAAGACCATTGAAGACTCAACCAATCCACTGCTAACGAAGAGGAGAAAGAAAGCCAACAACCCAAACTCTGCTGCCCACTGAGAGTCAGGCTTGCATGCACATACAACACAGGTTGAGAGGAGAAAGCAATAATTTGTCGACACGAGTCGTACTGCATGGATTTTCTCAGTGTTTTATTTTTCTTGGTAAAAGTTTTGTAAAAGTTTTTTTTTTTTTTTTTTTTTTTTTTTTTTAACAAGCTCATCACGCTGCTGCCTGCAGGGTGAAGAGCGGGTACATGTATTTACACCAGAAAAGAGATTATGAAATGCAGGAAAACGGAGGAAAAGGGCGTTTTGGATCTCTCTCCCTCTCCTTCTCTTTTCAAGATATCAGATTGTGTAGTGAGAGGGGCCGTGTTGTTGGAACACAACATGAAGCCTTAGCATTAGCTGTAGTTGAAGTCCCCCCCCACCCCCCACCGCCCTCCCTTTACCTGTGAATGTTGTATCACGTGGCTAATCCCCAAAAATAGAAACAAGCGAAGGTTTCTCTCTGTGTACATGCAAAGCAAGCAGATGTATTTTGAACTGACGGAAGGAATGTAAAGACACTGTCTGTGGGAATTGGGAAGAAATGGATGCCGATTTCTGGGATTTGGACAGGAAGTGTCTGTCAGGTTCAGTTTGTCTTTATGAATGTTAAACTGAGGCCTATGCACTCAAACAAGGGAACTGTGCCACTGACACTGCACCTCACTTGTAGCCCTTCTCTCCTAACTAAGTGTGTGCTTGTCAGACAGAGATGGAACGAAGAAAGACACCCCAGAGCGACTCTTTCTTTCACATGTAGCTCACTGGAGAGGAGGCGACAAATACTGTATTTTTTCATGGATTTTTATGACCATTTTAGCCTAGGCCTTACTGAGTATTGCTTATTAGCATATAGCTTTTAATCCCTTCTTGGCATTTGGTTCAAGCTTTTACCAATGTTACCCTTCTGATTTGAAATTATCGGCGGATTGTATGTCAGGTTAAACCTATGCAGATGTTTGTCAGCTTGGAATACCTTTGAAACTGTTTTTTTTAATTTTTTTATTATTATTATTTTTGATTGCAAATGTGTTGGGAAGATGTTCTGCATCAATAAGATGGATTTCTGTAAGGAGCAGCATCCTGTACGGTACACACGGGCCCCTTAGAGGTTCTGTTAGAGGGCAGTAATTGGATTGATGTGGATTTATGTCGCCGTATGTTCTGCCATTTTCCTGAAGTTCTGAGTTGAATTAGAAAAACTATGGTGCATAGTCTAAAACACCAGCAGGGTTACCACACTGTATAACTCTTCCCCATCCTTAAGAGTTCAATCAATCTGCCAATACACTTCCTAACTCACTTGGGATCGTAAAAAATGATAAATTGTCATTTTGGTCTTGTCACTTTATAAAATGACACCCACATTACCAATTGTATCACATCTCTCACAGTGAGAATGTTTTTTTTTTTTTTTTTTGTCTTTCCCCGTCGTCCCTCAACTCGTCACATCTTTGTTGTGGAAGCACAGATGTGTCTCTTTACACTCGTCTTTCAGTGTGTTCAGCTTCACCTGCCATACTTTTTTGTCTGCTTCAGCTTTGGATTAAAAAAAAACAAAATGTAAAACAAAACCTGGCTCTTCTCTGTTTTTGTGAATGGGAAATCAAAGATGAAAGGCGCCACACATATATCACATGTTTTGCAAATGTATGAACATTTTTTTTTAAAAATCTATAGAAATTGTTTTTTTTTTTTGTTTTTTTATGGGGATTTGGTTTGCTAAGTATTTACCAAAAAATTATATTGCTTTGGAAAACTTAAATGTTTTGGGGGGATTTTTTTTTCTTTTTTTTTTAAGATTTATTTTGTGGAACTGGTGACTTTAAACATTCAGCAAATTTCTCAAGGACAGGAGTGAGATCCTGAGATCTGTTGCATCAAGATCATATGAGGCAGCTGAGCTACAGCTGCACCGACCGCATGACATCCTGCTTCATTATGTTTTATTGGGACTTTTTTTGCTATGGATCAGTAAGAAAACGAAAGGAAAATAAGTTAAGTTATGAAATCAAAATGTCATTTTTCTTTTTTTAATTTTCCCAATCTGAAAAGTGTGGCATGCATTTGCATTCAGCCCAATGACTCAATACTTAGCTACAATCACTAGTGAGATTTTCCACTACTCTTTTATTAAAAAAATAGCTTAAATGCATTGTAATTTAAATGTTCACGTCTTAAGATTCTCAGGTGGACTCAGATCAACCATCACTTGCATATGTTGAACCTCCAAGCAGCGCTCGTTACTGGTTCTCCATAAATGGCAGCCTGCAGCTCTGGAATGTGAGCCAGTTTGATGTATAACTCCACCATGATGGATGAATGACGGATTCCATCTTTGAATACATCATTCAAAGATGGATTCTTGCTCACGAAGCGGATCTCGTCAGAGGCCTACATACTGATGCTTCCTGGGTCATGTAGTTTCAGGACAGACTCTTATGTTCTCACAGATATTACCTATAATGAACTAATACCAGAATGTGAGCATGCCAGTGTGTCATTTATGCAAATGGCATCTGCAAAGACCAAGAAATTTAATAATCTTCTCTTCTAACATGGATCAGCTTCTTGACAACTATGCTTTACTTTGTCATGAAATTCCAGTAAAACAACGGTGGGATCATCTTCAAGGGCACTCCTGCTTAGTAAGTACTACATACAACCAATCTTGCCAACCCTTATGAAGCACTGAGTCAGCCAGTAGTATAAAGTCTTTCTTGACCTCTGTGTCCACATTCAGTTCTTTTTTCAAGTCAATCACGTCTTCAAATATGACTCAGTTTGTTGTGTCTGCTCGCGATTTGTGGGTTTTGACACGGGGGTGAACAGACTCAACCCATGACAGAATTGTATCATCGCTCTTTAGCATGAGTGACTCCTGGAATATACACGTTTACGCAGCAGAACGGCCCTGTAGCATTGACTCAACACCCGTTTGCCAACACTGGGCTGTTCAGAGCAAGTTTCCCGCCAGCGTGCAGGGCTGTTTCTCTGCAGGTACGGAGGCAACTGTGGCTTCTGAGCTTCCAGCTCTGAGTGTGATGAAACCGATAGTCATCTCTGGCTCGTACAGGTCTGCTGGGTAAAAGAAAAGACAAAGGGGGTAAATGGGCCCAGAGGGGAGTCCCTATGGTAGACCTGCAGAGGCTGTAACCCCTTACTATAAACCCAAGAAACCACAGGACACCCACCAGGTTGGTTTATGCAAAAAGGTGAGAGGCATTGAACGGGGGTGAATGGTCAGGGTAGGGGAGGAGAAGCTAAAACTTGTAGCGAAAATAAATACATAAACACAACAACTATGTTTTCGTTAATTATTTATTATTGTTTGGAAACGGCAGCATGTCATTGTTGTGTGCCGAGTTTAAAATGTGAGAGGAAATGCGGAGGATGGAGATTTCTCAGCTGAGGCGGTGACATGCAGTTGTTGTCGCTTTGAAGTGGCGTGCCATGCTGCCAAGCACACAAACACGTACGCATCCTCTTACTGAGTGACCCACGGCAGGCGAGCCTGCAGCGGCGGGCTCAGCTGAGCAAACTTTGACTAAGTTTGTCAAATGGAACAGCGTGTCTTTATCACTCTGACACATTTCACAACCAGCGCTTATCTCTGGCTTGTTTTTGGAAATCTGTTCGGTCTTACTGTGAAGCGCTGTAACAGTAACAGTCACATCAGGTACACCTTTACGGACATGCTGCGGTTGCTGCGGTTGCTTTGATTGCCTTTGCTGCTTCAGATGTTGCCGGGTTATTCTAAAAGCAGGCCTCTTTTATAGGAACTCTGCGCCATCTTGCTGGAACAGCAGTGAGGAAGACGTACAGGTGTATTGCAACAAATCACAAAGCCGTCAAAAACAAGTTGCGACATTTCAGCAATGAAAATGAAAAATAAAAAATCATATCACACACACACTGAGATATTAGTTTTTGTTTCTATAGTTTTCAGGCTTATGATTTTAAGATAATGAAACTCCTGGTTTCAAATTTTTCCAAAAATGTTTTAAAAATACTTTATTGATCCCAAAGAAAAAAAATAAACACTTGTGTAACTCATTTACTTAAAGAGTTTTAGAAAGTACTAAAATGTTTAAAAGCCAGACACAGGTGCTCCTCAAGGTTTAGTATCGGGACCCTTTTTTTTTCTTTCAATTTGCAGACATATTCAATAAATTAATAGTGTCCCAGTGAAGTTCGTTTGCTAGATTAAATGTATCTTTTCAAAATAAAAGCATTAAAGTATAAAACATAATTTTCATAATTAAGGAGAAATAATTACTTTTAATCACCAGTTTGTGTGAAGTGACTGTTTACACAAATACACAGTTATGCCTGTAGTAAGACCATATATCCGTGTAAAATAAAAGCTTGTCATCAAAGTGGCACCTTAAAGTATGAAAAACAGGAAGGATTCGTCTGGCTCATCTGTTTCTGCAAAGCAATACTTCAATGATAAACTGTTATAATGAAGTCGTAACACCTGCAGACTGTAACTTATGGCAACACTAAGTTGGACACCAAGTCTACTCATGGCATGCTTTTACAACAAAAGCTGGAAAGGCAATTCTCTCGCTCTCTCACACACACACACTGTGCACAAAAGTAGTTTTCTTCACAAATCACACTATACTTTCACAGGATATCAATATTAGGAATGTTTTAAGTCTGAATAAAATAAGTCACATAAATGTTGGCTACAGTTTCCCCAGATATTATTTAGTGAAGACGCATCTCTTACTTTAAATTGTATTAATTTCATTTAAAGCTATTAGTTTGACAGGGACACTGCACTCAAACATAGAACAGAATGAGTCTGTAACCGATGCGTTGCACAGAGCGTACAGCTGCAGCTAACTCACAACTCCAGTCCCTGGTTTTGCATTTCTATGCATTAAAATACATGCAATTTATAAATCAGAATACAGTAAGAATACATATGTATTCATGCAGACAGACCGCAGGACGGGACTCAAACCCAGAACCTTCTTGCTGCTGCAAGGCCAAAGTTCTACAAACTGTTCAAAGTACATAAACACACTTTATGTGCTTCGAAGCTTTGGAGAGGCCTTCTTCTCTGAGTTACTTGTATTCTTTGGAAGCCAGTAAAAATACTGGAGAGATTTTTGCAGCTTAGCCGCCAGCTATCGTCTTTCTCCCCAGTGTCCCAGGTAAAATGGTAATTGGCCTGTTTGAACCAGCAACCCACCTGCTGCAGAACAAACCCCTTCCTCCTGCCACACAGATTTAACTTGAGCTTAACTCAGTGATAATGACATCATGTGACTCTTTGAGTTTTAACAGAGACTCTTCTTGCACTGCCTTACCTGTAAAGTAGTAGATTTCTGTTTGAAACTAATCTAAACAGAGGAGCCTGAGGTATCTTCATCTTCGCTTTTCACATTACGTGTTCATGAACATCCCTTGACAGAGTTTAATTCTCTTCAGTGTTTTATTGAAGATTTCTTGTTGGTCCTTGAAAACCATTCAACAAGCTGTAAAAAAAATAAATAAATACCTAAACCGTCAAAACGGGAATCCACATGCACATTGTCATGGCCTGTCAACATCATACCCATATTAAGAAAGTACCCAGAGTTCCACTGGTTGCACAATAATGTGGTTGGCTTCTTCTGAGTACTGACCGCCGGAAGTACTGGTCTGTCGCTCGTTTTTCAGAGCCAATAAGTTCTGTAGAAAGATACAGGAAAAACAGCAGGAAGTGAATCTGCCGATGCCACTAAATACCCACCTTGCATCAGGCAAAGTGGGCTTTTACTCATAGCCATTCGGCGAGGCTGTTCCTATGACACAATTGCCTCTTTTCAGGTTCACTATACACACTCAGGGCAACGGTTTGACTACTTCTGACACATTTCATTATGAAAACCGACGTTTTTACACAGCGAGAGAGAGAGCAAGTATAGTAATCGTATCTTCGGGATCTCACATTTGACTCATGATATATTGGAAATTTGCCCACAAAATCTTATCTCCAAAGCAATGAATCATAACGGATGTTGCTGAGTGTTTTTTTTTTTTTGTTTGTTTGTTTTGTTTTTTATGAACTTGCGATGTGACATTTGCATAGTTGCAGCGTTTGGGAGGAAACATAGAAATTGTGAATCTGAAAACAATGCATAACGACGTCAAATCTCCCACATAAGTAAGAGTTCAGTTGTAGATGTTAATGCCTTCAGCCTTTGATGAGGTCCTTTGGGTTATCTTAAAAAGATATCGCAAATGAAATTTTGCTGAAGGTGCATTGTTTACTTTTTTTGTCCAATTATGACTACCAGACCAGAGCCTTCCTCTCAAGGCGAGCAAACAGTTCAAAACTGGATTTATTCAACTATTTACACAGAATGCAAATTGGTCCAAATTCAGTTCCAAATTAATATTTTCTTTCCAATAATAGAGTCGCATTTGGATTCAAGTACACACAGTCCTGTATGATCTTAGTTATTTTACAGAATAATTGACAAGTCTTCATCATATAAAGCTAATTGGTAAAATATTGTCTATCTAATAAAGGCCAGCTGATTTTAATGTCATATTGACTTAGCAGCAATCCCTCGTCTGTGAAGGATGGGACGACAGAAAAAGAGAGAAAAAAAACTTCCAGCAGCAGGTTTGAGGAGAACTCAGATCTGGAGCTCTGCATTGTTACTTTTGACACGTTAAGTGACACTCCCACACAGAGCGTCATGCCGAAACCTGCTGAAACATAACAGATTTCTGGGGGTTTTAGCCAAATGAAGTTATTTTCACCAGAAGTCAATCTTTTGAGACATCAAGTGCCAATTTTCCATCAAAAATGGTGCAGCGTTAAAAACGAGGAAGAAGGTTTTGAAAGGAGCCTTCAAGGACAGAAAACACAGTTGGAACTCGGTAACTAGTGGACACACCCACTGGAGAAAAGAGATAACTGGACTTCAACTTAAAATGATTCATGATTTATTTTAAAGGTATTTTTTTATTGCATTTATTGTGCTTCAGATAAAGTCATGAATGCCAACTAATCTTCCTTTAAATCTGGCACATTAGCCATACAAATTAGCATTCCTTTCCTAATGTACAATACTTAAAGAAAAATTCGAATATCCTACTTTTTTTGGTATGTATTCCTAAATATAAACTGTCTGACATTTATGAAGATTTGATCATAGCTAACTCCCGCCATGCACAGCATATAAATAGAGCTAGTGTGACAGGCGTTTCCCCAACAGCCTCTCTCTGGTTCTCCAAACTGCGATCGTTCAGACTGCCGTCAGCATATACATGTCTTGCGTTGGTTAAACATTGTGAACAAACAGCTCCAGAGGACATCCTACTTTTCAAAAGTAGAGATACAAACAACATTTTTTGATCACTTTTGCACTGTTCTGACAGCAATAAAAAGTAGCATTACTGAAACCAAATATGTATTTGTTGTTCCTTTTTTTTTTACGCACCAGGTGCAGCGTAGAGCAGCTCGGTGTTACAGGTAGCTAGGAATGAAGTTGTTTTCATCACTTGGCAACCATTTTGGTAATTGTTGTGGCTGTGTCACCTACCCTCTGCACCCACTTTGTCTAATGCCTACCAATCATCAAGTTGGAAGGTAGAGATCAATTAACCAAACTGCATATTATTGGACCGTGAGAAGAAGCCAGACTACCTGGAGAGAACCTACCCACGAATGACGAGAACATGCAGAAAGACCCTCGTCTGAGGAATTTGAACTGCTGACACTCAAGGCAACACTGCAAGCAACTGCTCCATTGTTCAAACTGCAATAAATAATATTCCTGAAAAGTGTGTAAAGGGGACAAGGCTGTAAAAATAAATAAATAAATAAATAAATAAATAAATAAATAAATAAATAAATAAAGCAACAAAGCAGTTTTTCTCTTCACTACTAATTATTTACAACATTATGTAGAGTTTATGTTCGTTCAAACCCTCTGAGCTGCTCTACTTTACAAGAGAAGTTTATCCAATGAGACCACTCTGTAAAACAATAACTTATATTTCTTCAGAAAGACAACAAAAGGTGTTGTGTGTAAAGGTCTTTTGGCTAAAGTAAAAAGAGATAGTATCATTCTTGTAGCATCTGCCAGATACTTAAAGACTATCATGCAACGATGAATTGCAGGATCCAAATGCGATGAGGAGGCAGGATGGTAAAACTCAAATAGCTTATCTTAAAAAAAAAAAAAAAAAACAGACAAAAACTGAAGTCCATAGATAAATCCAAAATAATAAAACACAAGGAAACCGAAAGGAAGCAGGGTGGGGGCCTGCAGGAAGTTAACAGGATGAAGAGCTATTTGTGCTGGACGAGGAGCAGGTGGTTGAAACTGAAGTTCAGCTGAGGTACTGGGACAGACGACTGTTAAAATACACAAGGAACGTGGGAAACAAGTAAACAATCTAAATACTCAGACGCAGATGTATCCCAAACCCAAACACAGCAGAATCCTGACACTCTCCACTGCTTCACTTTTAAGATCAAAGCCCAAAAAAGGGAGCGCTGCCATTGGAGTTCAGACGTAACGGTTCCCTTTGCACCACTGTGCACAGTTTCACATGACCAGCTCTAGTTTTTCCCACCGTACTTTGGTGTCTGACTAGAGATTTACACTCATTCCAAAACAACTGCATGTGGCCATACTGAATACGCACACCGCTCGTTAAATTCTCGCTATGTGGTTGGGCGGTAATGAAGCGATAACTAATTTTAAAGACTTTTGAAAATTACTATTTGCAGTGGAATCAACATTTGTTCGTATCATCAGCTGAAAAAACACTGTTGTTAACGTGGGTAAAAACAGAGTCCTGGTTTGGAGGACTGATGTTATGAATGATAGCTTTTTCGTAAGTACTGTCATTGCTGGATTGATACTATTCAAATCCTCCCACACTGACTCAGCATATGACTGAAGAGGCGCCTCAGAGTAGTTTCAGTGCAAAGCCCTGAGTCAAGTATGGAGCGAGCGGAGTCATGAGCTTACAGACCCTTCTCTGAGAGCGATACCGCTGCGTAAAATTTAAACGATTCTTCTGCAAGCTGCATGATGAGGCTAAAAGCAACGCGGCATCTTTTGCGTGGCACTAATTATTCACAGAGCAGCTTAAAGTTTACAGAAGATTTGAAGAATTTCATCAAGATATTTGCATCCCATACAATAAAGGTAGTTAAAGTCAAACTTATATTAAGTGGTGTATTAATAATTATAATAATACAGTAAACGTTCATTTTACTGTGCACAGATTGTTTGGAGCTGAAATAAAAAGAGTGCAAGGCGACTCTCACGTTTGAATACACGGTTCATTTATAACCCACAACACTTTTGCTCTCCAGATGTGTGTGTGCGTGTGTGTGTGCGTGTGACTAAGCAAGATTCTTTCTGCATGCATGCGTTTTTTGTGTGCAAGTGTGCATATGCCATGAGGGTGAGGCTGGCTAGTTACAGTTACGGTAAATCGACACACAAGCTCGGTCTGCTGCTGGTAAGTGATGTATATGGGTCATGTTTGAGGTTAGAGGATCAGCATGAAGAGTTTACACATTAGTTCTACATGTATTTAATCTGCAGGATGTGAAAACGTATGTATTTCCTCGTTACTCATTCCAACAAGCAGTCACATGACGACAGTTTCATCAGCTAGGTAAATAATGTCAACCGAGGATTTTTTTTTTGTTTGTTTTTAACGATCTTTATTTCTATGAAAAAGTAGAAAATGCAATAAATATAAAAAAAATACATTAAATGACATTTAGAAGTAATAAATACTCTCTGCACTGAAAATATCCATCCATCCATTTTCTGAACACCCTTGTCCCTCAGTGGGGTCGGGAGGGGTGCTGGTGCCTATCTCCAGCTAACGTTCCGGGTGAGAGGCGGGGTACACCCTGGACAGGTCGCCAGTCTGTCGCAGGGCAACACAGACACACAACCATGCGCACACTCACACACGTCTAGGGGCAATTTAGACAGACCAATTAACCTAACAGTCATGTTTTTTGGACTGTGGGAGGAAACCGGAGTACCCGGAGAAAACCCACGCATGCACAGGGAGAACATGCAAACTCCATGCAGAAAGACCGGGGCTGGGAATCGAACCCAGAACCTTCTTGCTGCACGGCAACAGCTCTACCAACTGCGCCACTGTGCACGACAGAACACGGTTCTCAAACAGTAAACATGTCCTTGGGACAAACGACTGTCTGTTGTCTCTGAAGAGCAGACAACACTTCCATACATTACATTCATAGTTCTGGACATGATCGAGTAGATGCATGTTAGTCTCAAACTCAAAGATTGTCCATTTTGCTTCCCAAAACGCACACAGCAGTAATAATCTTCATTAAGGTCAGCTGGTCTTCAATGAGAGTTTCTCTTCCGCTGAGACGCCAGGTACGTCTCGATGTAGTTGAACAACTGATCCAGCTCCCCCATGGCCTTGTACACACCTCTACTCTCCATCTGCAAACAAATACACATCCTTCATTATCACACTTGAACAACCGATGCAGAAGGCAATTTTAGGTCCGTCACAATACGTAATGACGTAAGCACTGTCCAAACACTCACCTCGGTATATGTTGAATTTAGGCTCCTAATGTCAAACGGCTTCTTGCATTCGAAGACTTTTCTCTGAAAACACAACAGAAAAGATGTTAGAACTTGAGTTGGATGGCCGTCCTACACAACAAGGAGAAAAGTTTCATAAGCAGTAACTATCCGCAGCAAGAAAGCTAAAAAAGGAGAAACACTCTGTGTGCTTCTGCAATCACTGACTAATCGCTAAGATCATGGCCAAATCCTATGAGCCATGGCTGACCTCTTCCTCTCTCGCAGCCGCATAGTGCGTGGAGAAATTATTACATGCGTGGGTGGAAATTATTAAATGTGGTTTTTAACGGTCTGGCATAAATAGTTACATTCCAAAAAGTTACAACAACAAACCTGCCAACATAGGGCAATTTTGTAATGTAAACATGACACATATCGACCACAGACGAGCTTCAGAATTTTAAAGTTGGGGCATGGCTTATTTTGGAAAACTTCCACAACCACAGAAAAGTTTGCATTTTACAGTCCAATGCTCTGCAGCCGTTGTAGAAGCAGAACACGTGTTTGAGCTACTTACGCATCTGTGGACGTCCCTCTTCAGCTCATCAAAAATCTGCTGTATGGACTCCACATGGGTTTTCAGACTGTTGTCGATGGTCACACTGGCCACCGCAGTCGGCAGAACCGTGCTCAGGTAAAACTCCAGGATGCTGTTTATGGCTTCACAGGCAAACTGGCTCTGCAGGGCGGGAAACAAAACACAACCAGTCTGGTTACTGGATGACAAGTGCAACATATGGAAAGCCATTTGTGCCAAACATCTTTTATAACACATCTGGTAAAGACAACAATATAGAAATAGATCGTTACATAGCTAGGATGCCGTAGAGAAAGTTAAAATTATGTACTTTATGCTAATGAGTGACAAAAAAAATGCTGCTTTCTGGTCTTGAAGTGCAATTGATGCCTTTTCATGACTAGCAAGAAAAATAAACAGAAATCTACCTGGTCATAAACAAGCATCGATTTTGGTGCTGTGTAGCATAAGAAAAAAAAACAAACAAACAAACAAAAAAACCGTTCAAGCGGTTTTTAAGCTTTCTTACTAGACAGGTCAGAAGTAGCTGTCAAATTTTGGCCCTAATGGCTTGCCATAAGCAACTGCTTCTGCTGCGTTATCGTGCGCTCTGGTGTATTTCCTCATTGAAAATTTCATTAATCCTTTTCGTTTGAGTTCACGCTCACCTTAAAGGCATCCTCGACGCTCTGGTCCAACAGTGCATTGTCAAAGTCGTCGTTTGATTCCTGGAGAAACAAAAACGTGTTGAGTGGGAAAGCGCTTGCACCTGTAGAGGCGACTAAAGCGCAGCATCACGCGTCGACCTCCAGCGCACCAATGATGCTGCAGAGCACGGAAATGCTCGGTACTCACATAGAAACCTCTGATCCTCCTGTAGTCCTCCCTGAGCATCTGCACCCTGACGGGGAACTCCTCCACGAAGCGGCAGCACTGGTCGTGGCACACTGGACTGCAACATGCAGAGAAGACGGAAGACAGCAGGACCAAGACGGACAGGAGTTGAGGATTCATGATGCTGGACAAGACGGAGAAACGCTGCAGGAAAGTGGACCCTCGGGGAAGTTGAACGCACGGCCGGCTCAGTGGATTTCCGAGTGGACAAAAACCAAAAAATGCTCCTTTGGAGGATGCTTCTTTGGAGCTGAGAAGTGCATGATTTGGGGTTCATTTCTGCTGTCATTATATAGGCAAAAGGGAGGAGACTACCCGGAAGGGGTTAATCTATAGGGGATTTTTTCTTCTTCTTCTTTGCAGTAATGTGCTCCTCCCATGAACTAAACTCAAGGAAAAACCTTTAACCGCAGGGATTTGATATGACATAATATGTTGTTACATAAAAAATGTCCAAGAAACCCACTGTATTATCATTATTAAAAATAACAATATTATTATTATTTATTGTAATAGTATTGGTAATCTCTGCATAAACTGAGATATTGACCCAATTTTATTTTAAAACCCATTATTAATTATTATTATTATTATTATTATTATTATTATTACACTTATTGGTGCTGTAATAACTGCTTACAAGCACTAACATTACAACTTTTTTTAATGGCCTGAATGCAGTAGATTACAGTTAATTATTTCTGAGCATTTTCTCCTCAGTGGCAAATGAAACTAAACCCCCCCAATATGGAAATAATATCGAGTCGTGATTTGACTGCGATGACGCTGTGGATTCTCTCTGTGTGTCAGATATACGTAAGAAAACTGACAAGAGGGTGGGGGAGCGTGAAGATGCCAGCTCTCTGTTTTCTGTTTTTGTAATTCCACTGTCGAGGTTTACCTAGACTAGTACTGCACTGATAAACCACAGAGAAGTAACCGGGTACGATCAGAAGACAGTGTAAGGGGTGTTTTCCCCTCAGAACTTTTTGGAATGTCCACTTACCCTCAGCTGTCATGTGTCTGTCTGCCCGGCTCATGATTAGCCTGAGTCTGTGCGTTAGGCAACCCATGGTTTTTCAAGAATTTTACCATTCAGCCGTAGTGGTAAACCACCTCCTAATATGAGCTTTGCAATGACGATCTTCACAATCTGCAGATGCGTTTAAGTATGATTTGTTAGGGTTAACCATGAATTGTGTGTAACTCATGAAGATAAAATGGTTGTGCTCTTCAAGGAATTAGCTAAGCAGAAAGGTTTAGTTGCGCCCTGAACTTTTTGATGGCCGCAGAAAGTGATGCATGTCGGAACAGCCCGCAGAAAAGACAAGCATGAAGACGAAAGAGAACAAATACTTTTGTAGTATATCTGCACATTGGAAGAAAAATGAGCATGTCCTTCGATTTGTGCTGAGCAGCGAAAGAACATAATCGTCTTCTGTCTTAAAATTGTGGGTGAAAAGTGAGAAGACGTTCACACGAAGACGCCTGTTGGAACTATGAGACTTGGGACGGAGGTTTCACAACAACCACAAAGATCCAGGAGGACCATTTAGAAGTATTTTGGATGAAAGCACATATTGGAATAGTCTAGTCATAACCACACCCTTTCTGCATTGTGCTGGTTTCATTTAAAAATTAGGCCATGACACAGGATTTCTTTGGAATCGCTGTTTTTTCTACACAAAACAAAATGAAAACTAAGCTTAATTCCTGCTATTTTGCAATTGTAGATTCACTTAAATATTTACAGCACAGAATGGATTCATTTATTATAATGGTGATAACAAAAATTTACTTAATGAATCTCCCGCAGGATAACATGGCAAAAGGTGGGAGTGTAAGGGGGGCAAACAATTTAACGACAATACCATAGAAGAAGAAATAAATTAGAGGGCCTCCCAATCTTAAAGTTACACGGTTAGAACAATAACAGAGTTTTTAAAGGTGTTCAAGTCAGGTAGAGAACAATACAAATAACCAAAAATAAAAGACATTTTGTGTAACTATACCAAAAGAGAAAAGCGACCCGGTTACATAGTCAAAGTCCAGGCCTAAACTGATTGGGAGATTTTTGTTACAAGTTAATCAATCAATACAAGTAGGTTTAGATGCAACAAAAGATTAAATTTTTGTAAAATTAGGTTGTAAATTTTTGATGGTAATGTGACAAATTGTGAAAAAGTAAAAAAAAAAAAAAAGAAAAAAAAAGCCTTTATGAAAGACATTGTACACAATAGCTTTCATGAGTACATAAGTGGTTGGAGTCTTTTTATATTAATTTTTTTGGTAAAAAAAAAAAAAACAAAAAACAGTTCATCGTTAGTGAAATAGTATCAAAATCATATTTACTTGTACCTAAATTTTTAAGAAAAGTTGTTATTAATCACAAAGGCATCCGAATACTTCATCTGTTTTCATGAAGCCTTTCTGTGGGAGACAGCAGCCAAAACAGAAACTGTTCAGTTTCATGTTGTTGCGTCTGCAGTAAATTCCTCTTATCGACGGAAAACCGACACTACTGATAAAAGTCAAATTAAAATGTGGAAAACAATAGCTTCAGCAGATTTAAATTCAGATCAAAGCAAATGTTCTTCAGATTTAAAAAAAAAATGGACTTTTGAAATTTGTGTCAATAATTTAATTAGTCTTAATATGACATGTAAAAAAGGAACTATAGGGGGAAAAAAAGCTGATAAAGCTGTTCGTATTTCATCATTTCATAAAAATGGAATCTTTTCAAATAGGTTCAATTTCCTCATTGCAAAAGATAAGATTAGAAGTGAGATTTTATTCAATATCCAACATCTCACCCCCACCCATCTTTTGTGACTGTCAAGCACTTAATACGTATAAATTCCCGCCAACATGAGTTGTCTAAACCGGGGTATTTTAAGAATGAAAGAAGCAGCTGTTGACAGGTGACTGATGTGCTCACACACCAAATGACCAGATGAACCTAAGTGGGCTGCAACCACATAATTCAGTGAGTCAGCTTTTAGTCATCTACTTCGCGGAAATGCCTGTCATCAGAATTTTTCGTGTTGATGTGTTCGATATGCAGCGGCGTTTAATATTAGACCCCGACCCTTACGTAATGAGGCACTTCTTCTTTGGTTTCCTTGTTTCAGATCGATAGGGTGTCACGCTGAATCAGCCCAATCTTATCAGATGTCTGACAGTTTGTCATCTGTGCTGCGGCGTTTCTGATCAGGTGCTGATGTGGCGTCTCATTGTTTGACCCCTTACCTTCAAACCGGTTTCTAACGGAGTCACACCAGTGCCAAGAATCTGTCATCAGCACTTTTGAGCACATTACACGAAACCAGCCGATATCACACTCA
Source organism: Poecilia latipinna (assembly GCF_001443285.1). Lineage (NCBI taxonomy): Eukaryota > Metazoa > Chordata > Actinopteri > Cyprinodontiformes > Poeciliidae > Poecilia > Poecilia latipinna. The sequence continues at coordinate 22,469 of NW_015112664.1, read as the reverse complement.
GCCCACCACTTTGTGCCGCTATCGCCAGTGGCAGAAAATGTGTGAAGGCTTTACAGCAAACAGCTGACAGCTCTCTCTCTCTCTCTCTGCTTTAGGTCTCCTCGGTGAGATTCCTTTTGATCTGCAGAACCGAGTTGCACGACGTTCTGCAGCTGTGCCTTTACGTTTCCTCAGCCACCAACATCGCAATCTCTGCTCTTGTGCACATCGTTCTCCCGCAGAGTCTATTTGCAAATGTCATCTTTAGAGGAAATCGATTTGTCTTTTACCTACAGAGTCACCGCATTCGTCTTTCACTTTCACATTGTTTGTCCATTGAACTGTTTCGGTGATTTGTTTATGTTGAGTGCTTGGTGGCGCAGAACACAAGCAGAGACTGCAACGATTGTGTAAGCGTGTGTAGTTTTTCTTCCCTAGTTTCTGTTGCCAAATCTTCAAAGAAAAGAGGAAACTCTCAGAAATGCATTTCTGCGGGGCCATTACAGTTGGGTGACTTCCAACACTGACCACTTGCTCTCTGACAGCCACACATTCACGGATGTGGCAACACGCGTTGTGACCACACATTTTGTAATTCTGGTAGACATTTGCCCTTCCACAGTGTTATGCAGAACACACACACACACACACACACACACACACACACACACACACACAAAACAGCTTTTATAAGAGTTTCATTTATGTGAACAATCACTTGGACTTCCGATGAAATTCTTAGTCATGTCGACTTCCTCTCTGTCCCATCATCATGGCCGATATGAGTTGTTGATTCATTACTGTTAATACCCACAACACTCGAAGTTTTTATTTGGAAATCTCTCCAGCATAATCTGCTAAAACCCCTTCAGAGATCTCTTATCATATTTGCAGAACTGAGCCATAAACGTTGTGCGAACCTAAAGCAACACTCTGCTGAGCAAGCATACGTGGAGCAGAAAGATGAAACTTTGAAAATTTCCTCTGACCATAACTTTCACTTGACCCCGGAGCAATCGATGGTGCACTTTTAAATTGGTGTAGTTCCGATTATTTTGTTGCTTAATGCAAGTCAAATGTTTTGCAGAGTTTTCCATCCTAATTTTAGAGCTGGTGCATTTCAGTTCAATGCGTAAGCAAATTCATGCATAGGGCTAACTGCTTAAAATGGTGTTAACCGCAGTTAAGTAAGCACTGTTCATTGTGACAACTCAAATTTTCCCAAGGTTTTTAAACATATGAGTTCTGAATCAGTGAAAGTAAAAAAAGAGCGCAGTTTCTAAATGCAAATCCAACAATGAGTCACAGATTTTTGGGGGATGATATGTATTTTAGCAGTGCGATAATTGATCCTCAATGATAGCACTTGCTGCAAAGTGAAGGTCAAGTTTGGCAGAAATGACACAAACGTGAGGCCTAATATTTACACTTCCACCCTTAGGTGGTGTGGTTAGAGAGTCGGAGCTTTTTGTCTACAGTCTCCTCGTCTGCAACAACCTCCCTCAGTTTTAGTCCAAAGCAAGAAAAACAAGCATCCTGTTTACTTAGCGATCCTCTACTGGCTCCTAAACTGTACTTTTTGATTATTGTTAGAGGAGCTAATGTTTTCCTAAGCTATTTTGTATTCATACTACTGGAGGACCTACTACAAATTTTTCTTGCTTTGCTGACTTTACTCCCTATAGTGTCACTAATAAGTGACATTATTGCTCTTGTTGACTTTGGGATCTCTCTGCCTTCATTTCCTCTAATGGAGGACAGCCGTGGCTAAACTGTGTCCGTCTCCTGCAGACACTCAATGAGAGAGCTACTCCCACCATCAGGCCTGTGAACACTTTATTTTACTCAATTCTCAGGGAAACTTCTCCCAGTTGTTCTGTGCATATCTTGATAAAGTCACTAATAGAGCTGTTGCTGTGGACCCTGGTGAACAGCTAAAATCAGCAAATAATCGAGGCCCGCCATTAAAATGCTTATATCCATTTTAACAGTTCAAGGCGCCAAGTATATTCAGTCTGCTTTAATACTGTGGAAATTATTTTGACGCCAACGCAGAAGCTAAACGTCCACAGTCTCCCTTTATGTGCGCTCTTGAGGTACAGCCAATCAGTGCCAAGGAAAGTGAGTGACGCTCCTAGATTGCTTTGCAAGCAGCAACTTATAATGTGTGAAGCAGCATTGCACTGCAAAAACACAAAATCTTGCAAAGTATTTTTGATCTGGTTTCTGGTGTAAATATCTGAGTACACTTGGATTAAGTCAACACTAACTTGCAAGTAACTTTTCAGCACAAAAAAAAGGAGTTTAGGTGAATAATTTCTTAATACTGATGAGAAAGTACTAGTTATAAGTGAAATAATCCGGCAGAGGAAAAAAGACATTATCCCCATATTATGATTTATAATACGGGTCTTGTAAACTAGACCAAAAGTACCTGGCAAGACTTTGTGTTTTAGCAACTTCTCAAGCTGCTTCTTCTTTATTTCAGATGGGCTCCAGAGAACATGTGAGGTGAATTTTCTGCAAATAATTTGGAGTCACATACCACAGAAAAATCTGCAAACAGGCCACGGATAGGTGGGGGCCACTGTAAGTACGAATACTCTCTGTACAGAAAGTACTCCTGGATAACGGATTTTGTATTTGGTTGCCTCTCTTTCCTGGACAGAGTCCAGTATCTTCGTGTTTCTCTTTGTTCTGTTTTTCCCTGAATCACTCCACTGATAAGAGGCTAAAGTTACCTTAGTGCACTCTTTACCATAGAAAGTAGACATGGTTCAGAGCTTTTTTTTCTTATTATTATTTTTCTCTAAAATTGTTTTAAACCAAAGTTTTTTTACCTGATGTAATATCTGTTTATTTTTATTCTGTGAATAGTAGTTTATTTACAGAACAAAAGCACGTGTTCCCTTTTTCCACCTGCCCACTTCATGTCTAAATAAACATCTAAAAATGATGCCTAAATTCCTTTGCCCTGCTAGCAGTGCTCTTTTTCTTGCCTAATTTGGAAACAATTTGCCTCACATGTCAAGCTACGTGTCAGCCTTAAAGAGACACTTTTTCTTTTGTTCAGGTTTCCTGTTTTGTATCTACTGAGCAAGCATTCTTCTGTTGGAAACTTGAGAAGCGGCCAAATGTTGTACAACAGACAAATGACTGCTGTGTTTTTTTGACACACTTTATGAAGCATCTGAAACTTAGAACTACACATCAGGTGATTTATTTAAAACGAACGTCTATACCAGAAGTCGTTTTTCACTTAACCTTAAGCATGCCTGACCTAGTTAGTCAAGACTTGGAAATGCATCACCCGTTAAAGCGCATTTGATACTGCGATGCACTCGGGTTGCATAAACGTTAGAAGAGGAGCAAAACTGAAACTCAAAGTAAATTCAGTTCAAAACACCTTTGGCTATTGATGTGAACGAAGCGGTTCAAGTAGCCCTGGCTGTTGAATATTCACTGTGAACTGAAATAATCAGTAAGAGATGGAAGAGCAAGAACGTTCATTTCAGATGAAATACAGCAACTGCTAGAGACCGTCATGTTCTTCACAGACCGTAAGATTTAGAGGCAAAAAGATAACAGCTTTTTTCATTACATATGTTTACTTTACAACTCTGTAGTTCTGAAAGAAAATGCTTAATTACATTAAATGATCTTTGTGGAATCACAAGACGATCACGTTGCGCCATGTTCTCATTGGTCCTTCAGAAAAATGCGATAAAATTCAGTGAAATGCCAAAGAAAATCATTTTGAAGACTTGGACAGTGTCCGCCTTTCAACCACCGATTATCTCAAAAATGCTGCAGAACAGGGGATGAAGCAGCTGCACAGTTTGCCTTTTGACCGCAACTCAGAGAGAGTTAGAGAGGAAAGATGTCAGTTCAACACTGGAATCAACTCCACAGCATGAGAGCGTTTCTGTTTCACTTCCATCCGTTTCTCAAGAGGACGCGTTTCTTCTGGATTCATTTAGAACGACCACATGAACACATTTATATGGATGAATCTGGTTGGTCACTGTTGCCATGTCACAGTTTTTTTTCTTGATTGCTTTGATTTGCTTAAAGATCACTGGGGATCTGCTCCGTTTACATCATCTGTTACTCAGCAGAGCAGAAGACGCGTCTTGCAGATGAGTTTATTGGTTTGACACATTTTCCCCCTCACACTGTTGCAAAGCTGCTATCACAGATGCCATTCAAGCAGTCCCAACTCCATTGTTTTAGCCATGGTAACACTGGGTGGTGCCAATAATTTAAGTTGACAGAAAGTGAAATGAGCCAGAAACGCCACCCAGTTAAACTAGGAACGAAAAATAAATAAAGGCAGAAATGAGCAGGGTTTCAAAAACCAGCCGGTTAAAATGTACAATAAATTCATAAAGAATAAATAAAAAGGCAGTGGCCTGTGTCTAAATCTTAAACCCAGCTGTAGAGCAGTCTGTAGGATAAAATATATTAAATAAAGAGCATCACAATCAATAAAAGTCTTCAGGACAAGGGAATAGCAGAGTCTTAGCTAGTGGTCCTCCCGGCGTCTGCGCAGCTTTCCTCAGCGGCCTCCAGCGATCCCCAGCGCTCGGTCCTGCGCCCTCGACACCAGACCTGGATGACTGCACACCTTCCAGCTGTACACGATCTACTATTACAACTACTGTTCATCACCTGGGATCTGGGTACTTGGCTCCACGTCTCCCGGATCAGATGTGGCTCTCGGCCCCTGCTCATTTCGCCGCGCCTGCTCCGCACGACACGGGCTCGTCGCCGCCTGCTGCTCTTCTGTCTTCAGCTCTGACGATCTGCTCTTCTTACTTCCCAATTTATGGCTTTCAAGCCGCGGCAGCTGCTTGGGAAAACCTATGGGAGCCCTCAGTGGGCGTGTCATGGGAGGCAGTCCCAACCTCAAAGACATGTGGCGCAAAGTGAATCAGGGAAGCAGCATGCAACACAACAACCCCAAATGAAAGCAAGATTAAAATAACACAGCAAAATTAAGTGATTCCAAAAATATCACTAAATAAACACATGAACATGTGCAAATAAATCAAAAGGGCCACGTTGCCACGGTAACCAGAAATCACCTGCCCTTATAAACTGCCTAATAAACTGAAACTGTCTAGATTGGTATGAAACCATTGAAGCACGTTATTCAAATTCCTTACCACAAGGATCAGAAATGCTTTGATGCAAATTTTATTGCTTCCGCAACATTTTTTTTTAAACTGTGAAAACTGAAATACTGTGAATTATAAAGAAAACACCGCAAATATAAAGTGAAAAATCTATGAGAATAATAAACATAGAAAATCAAAACGAAGCGATTTTTGTTTGGTTACCTTAGTTAAAGCAATGGCATCGTTTGGACTGCTGTGTTCGCGCTGTGCCAGTGTCATTGTGTGGAGCAACGTGAGTCTAACTATGTCGTCCAGGTCACAGCTGTTCAATACCAGACAAGAATTCCCGTCTGTTTTCCTTCATCCATTTCTCTTTCCCAACAGATGAGTTCTTCTCTTTATGCCGGTAGAAAGTTTGTGACCAACATCAGAGAAAATCTCTTGTAGGCCTTAGAGTCTGGCTGCAGTGTGAATATCTAGTGTGGATTTGGGCATGTAGTGTTTGATGTAGAGGAGGTCCTGCTCCAGCGTATCAACATGGAGAGAAGATACTGTGTAAGTACAAAAAACATGACAGCAAAGTCTGGGCTTTCTCCCTTCGCTTGAATTCCCTCCGGCAGAACTTCAATCTGGTCAGTCACCGAACAGAAGAAGAAGCTGTGAACGATGACTTCTCTTTTAAGAGCTGGAGTCTGCCTGTAATTTTAGGATTGGCGGCGGAGGAACTGAAAGAGGCTGTTCAGTCCGAACTGGCCTCGCTTATAAAATTATTGAACATTAAAAGGGCAAGCAATTTCCGGTAAGCTTCATAGCGTTGAACTGGCACATTGTGTACATGTCAACAGTACAAACAGTAGTGATTTGGTCAAATTTAAAACCTGAACAGAGTCTCTAGCCGAGAGCCCAGACCCTCTGGACGAAACAAAGTGTAGAACAAAAAGCTTGTTTTTCCCAGACTAGAAGTGTTTGGGTTGCTTTGGTTTTTCTTTTATTGAAAGTATATATTTATTATCCACCAGCAGGTGTATAATAAACAACAAGGATTACAAAGTGACAAAAAGCAAAAAAGGGGCATTGATCTACAAAATACTTATCCAGGGTAACACTTTATTTGAAGGGGGGTGAATAAGACTGACATGACACTGTCATAAACATGACATAACACCTGTCATGAACATGAATGAGCCTTCATGAATATTTATGACTGTTGTCATAAAGCGTCATTCGGTAAATTATGACACTTTTAATACAAAGTTGACATTATTCAAAATGTCTTTGTTATGACAACTTGACATTAACCAATAAATCATTACTGTTTAAACTTTACCTTTAATAACATAAAGTTACCTCATTTTTAAAGTGCAATCATTAATATATTTATAACAAATTTATATCAGTAATGATTTCTTAGTTCAAAACAAAAACAAAACGCACAACATGGTCCATCGGTGTCACAACAAACATGAAATTGATTAACATGTGAATTAGGATGTGCTTTTTTCTTCTAATGTTGGCATTTGTTTTCTAATTTCAGTTATTTTTCTGTTCACTAATTCATTTATCTAGTGTCAAATATTTTGGGAAAAAGTGGAGAAGGAAGGGGAAAAAAGAAATCAAGCACAAAGAGAATAAATAAATAAAGTATATGCCAGAACAAAGACTGAATAAAGATGAAACGCTGTGGGGGTTTTTTCTGTTTGCATTTTTACTTAATCTGTGATCAGCCTTCGTTTTTATTTGATCTGTAGATCAGTATTATCCTTTTTACTCCTTGTGTTTAGTTATTCTTTATTCCTTTAGAGTTAGTTTCTTTCTCTCTTCTTCTCTCTCTCTGTTCATTCTTCCGTTGCTCTGTGTTCCCGTCTGTCTGTTCCTGTCACCGCACTCGTTTACTTCACGGTACCTCTTGGATTTATCTGCTCACTGCCGTAGCTTCAGACAGGAATCTATACGCTTTCGCAAATCATCGGGTTTCTCGTAATTTATGCGCACGATAGTCTTGAGCTTGAACAGTTGAAACCGATTTCCTTCCATAGCAATAAGACTTTAGGTTTGTTTGTTGTTTCCAGCCTTTGCTCATTTTTCTCACAACGCGTCATGCTTTTGGTTTACCTGAAACATTTTGTTGTTTTGTTAATTGTTGTGTACCTGCGTCAGACCAAACAGTTTCTGAGTGTAGAGAGCTTACTAAAAGTCAGAAGGCCTACCAGAAACCTGTCTGGTAATATTTGTTTCCCTTGTAAATGTTCAGAATAACGTTCAGTGAGAGAGATACTTCACTGCTGGTCTTCCTGTTTGAGTAAAAAACAGGCATTGCATCACAACTTGTCTGTGTATGGTCTTCCTTGACTTGTCAGAGTAATTTTGCTCTATATTTAGGGAATCTATTAGATGACTAATGATGAGCTCAAAATCTGTGTGCGTTGTGTCCGGGAAGTATTCATAGTGCTTCACTTTTTCCACATTTTATTACGGCCTCATTCCGAATAATGTAAAATGATTTTCTTTCCCCAAAGTTTTACACAGAAATACCCCCTAATGACCACATTGAAAATTTGGTTTGCAAACTCATTATACATAGAAATCACATAAGCATTCATAACCTTTGATTAGTGTCTTCTTGATTCACTTCGTTTTGAATTTGACGCAACAAGCTTAGCTCACGTATTTTTAGGCATTTTGGCCTATTTTATTCTCCATTAAGGCTGTTTAAACATTTCATGGTGAAACAGCTCAACTTTGATTATCAACAAAGTATTAAGCAAAGTTTGTGTATACTTCTCTAAATGTTATTCCTTTTTTCTGCTTTTAATACATTTGCAAAACACTCAATTTTTTTTTTTGTCATAATGGAGTATTTTTGTGTAGACTTTTAAGGAAAGAGATTCACTTTATTGTAATCGATAGACTTTATTTCATTTTCAGACAGTTGTGGAGGGATTTATGTTGCCTTGCAGTAAAAAGGTGGTGGCTTCAGAAAGCCTGGGTCTGATCCTGCTGTGTATGCACAGTGAATGCATGGTTCCCTCTGGGTACTCCGGCTTCCTCTCACAATCCAAAAATACAACCGTTAGGTTAATTTGTGTCTGTAAATTGTGAGCGTGAGCATGTCGGCCATGGGTGTACCCCGCCTCTCACCCAGTGACCACTAGAGAACGGCTCCAGCCCACTGTGACTCTGCACAGATATGTGGGTTTAATTAATAAAAAATACCATCATCAATCACATTATAGCTGATCTAAGGATAAAAGTATAAATGTATGTCACTTTTGAATAACCCAGTGTAGGTATTGTCCTGTTGATGTTCTTTTAAACACCCTGTGCCTCAACAAAAGAACATTAGGAAACCTTTAAAACACAACTTCAAAGTTTCACAGTTCACCACTTCCTGGTTTCTGCTTAAGTAAAAACTGCACAGCCAGTTTCGATCACTTTCCAACAAAAAGTGAACATTATTTCTTAAGAAGACGACCCGAATGTGCATAAAAGCATGAAATAAATGCATCTTCGCCATAGCAGCGTAAACTGAAAAATGTGGAAGGTCCAACCTGCAATGTTGATACTTTGACTCCTTCATCAAAGATTCCTGTTTTTGCTAATTATTATTATTATTATTATTATTATTATTATTATTATTATTATTATTGTTATTGTTATTGTTATTATTATTATTTTCTTTTTTTTTAAACCAAATTACTGGTCACACAATTATCAGCCCCCCTGGCATCAATACTTTATAAAACCCTCCCACAGCCGAGCACTCAGATCTACAAAGTTTCACAAGTTTCTATCGAGATTCTCCACCGTCCCAGGAGCGCCATCCTGCTCTCTTCACAAGTCTGCAGACTGAGAGTATCGTAGAAGAAGGGATTTTGTATTTTGTGTTGATTTGACAATAATGAAAAAGTTTGGAATATTTTCCCTGGTGAAATGAAGGTTTAACTCCAATTATCACCGTCTTCTTCAGAAGCATGTTTTTCTCTCACTTAGTGGGCAGTGTTTTAACAATTTTTGTCATTGACCAAACTAGGTGGGTGTTATTTTTTTGACAAGTCTGCAGTATTAGTCACTATGTTCTAACATGCCTAGTTAATCACATGTATTACGGAAAGATAAGCAGATTTCACTCTAAAACACGAAACCAAACAGGTTTCTTAACGTCATGCAATCATGCATGTCGAGTTATTTTACCCACAAGGATGATCTTTGGGTTTTATTGGAATGCAGAGTGACTCATAACGTAATCACACGTTAAACTAAAAAATTTGCTCATGTCAAATGAAAATGATCAAATCTAAGAGAAATTTAGTTTGCTGCTTTTGCAGCAGCGTGGCACGCAAATTCAAGGTGGCAGCATTAATCATGAACCTAAATTTAAATAATAAAAATGGAATCTGACTTACAGTAACAAAAATAAAACATTGCATGAGGAAACTTTAAAAGACTGAGACTTTTAATTTCAGTATAACTACATCACATGTTCACCCTCCTGATCAACACCTTCGTCTGGTTTCTACATCTGTGTAATCTTTATATTTGGTATATAAGGATCAATTGTTATCCAGTACATTTGTTGAATGTACCAGATGAAAACTGTTATTTTTGAAACTAGTTTTGTTTTCTTGTTTTTTTTGTTTGTTTGTTTTATGGCTTCTTGTCCTGTTACAATTGAATAAGAACAAGAACAACCACAGCATATGCAGATTTTAAACCACAGGAAAAATGCTGCTGTCACATTGGTTTCCTTTAGATGGCATTGCTGTCTGGAAGTTTTTATTTTTATTTTTATTTTTACTGATTATTACATTTACTTAGCACCTTCAATAATTAAAAAAAAAATCCTTGGCAACATAATTAAAAATGGAGATAAAGCTGCTGATAATCAGATAATCAATCCTCCCTGTGTTCAGTCGTATGTGTGTGTTGTTGATTTTAACGTGTTAAATTCAAAGAGAGTAATTTTATTGGAGAATAATTTCCAACATAATTAAAAATAAATAAATAGCCAGACTGAGCAGGTAATGTGTGAATGGAAGAAACCAAAGCTGTCAAATAAAGTTTGGGTCAACAGTGACCCAACTCAACTCTTATTTTCTATTTCTTCATCTGCCATCATTCAATATCACAAGTTTTCTTATTTTAACTTTTTTTTGAATTATCATCGTGCATCCTCACTGGATTTCTTTCATTCTTATTTCAATAGAGACTAATTAAGCTGCAGTTTTTGGACAGAGCCAACCTTCGTGATCGTTTTTGTTTTTTTTTACAAAAGAAATTTCATCAAATTCCAATTGATACTTTTATTGATCTCATATAATATGTGTATTCCATCATTTGGTAGAATAAAAAAGTTGCTGGAATAGCAGGTTAAGAGGAAATCTTCATTCTTATTTCTTTTCAGACAAATTAAGCTGCAGTGCCTTTTAAATACACATCGTTTTTTGTTTTGTTTTTTTTACAAAGAAAAATTTCATCAAATTCCAATTAATACT
>NW_015112664.1:6023-8595 GCF_001443285.1 Poecilia latipinna | reverse complement strand
TTCCAATTGATACTTTTATTGATCTCATATAATATGTGTATTCCATCATTTGGTAGAATAAAAAAGTTGCTGGAATAGCAGGTTAAGAGGAAATCTTCATTCTTATTTCTTTTCAGACATTACGAGTCAGCAGAACATCTCAGGAACAAGTTTGCCCACATGGTTCAGAAACAAAATTTAAGGCAGAGATGTTTCACGCAAGCATCCAGACAGAGGAGGAGACTCCCAGGAGCCTTTAACTGGAGCATAAAGCACAAGTTAATACATACATTTTTCATAGATTCATGTTTATTTGTGTCCTAAATGTCCTATTGATGTTACAGCAAGTATAAAAACTAAAAGATAAAGTACTAAAGCTAAAAAACAAGAAACAATAAAACATACCAAAAAAGAAATTAAATATAAATCAATACATAATGGGAAGAGTACAGTATTTCATTGTCGAACTCTGACCATCATGTGTCAGACCCACTGCCTTGTTCTGCATTAAAAAGAGACATTTCTGCAGGAACCTTAGGGGTGCTGTCTGGACTCAGCATGTAAAGGATGAGAGCTATCAGCAAGAACGGCTTTAGTTTTCCTTGTGATCTGCTTATCTAACGGGTAAGTGAGCATTGTTCAACTCCTATGATCTTATTACTTGTATGTGTTACTCTGCGAAGGGCTTTTTTTTTTTTTTTTGGCCTTAAACTAAGATTTTCTAACCAACAGAGGAGAGAAAAAGTCAACACAGATTCAATATATGATCTATAAAATAGGATCATCATTGACTCATCAACTTGAAACTTTTCAAGCTTTCTTAGACAAAACAATCTTTGCAGGTACTCTGATCATTTTAACTTATTATCCAAAATAGAACCCGAGATATTTGTAGTTTTCTACTGTTTGACCTTTAACTGCTGTTTGGTTTGTGTTATGGGGCTTCTGTCTAAAATCAAAAGCACATGTTCTTTGTTTTCTGTGCATTTAATAAAAGAAAAGCATTCTCATACCAGTCTACACCGCACTGCTTTGATAAAATAGCGTGATACAGGAAAATGCAACATGGTGTTAGCATGTGCCTCTCTCATGCTTGGTTATTCTGAACTGTGTAGTAGGTTTAGGCTGCTGGAGGAGAAACTCACCACTTTTCCTCACTTTTTGTGCTACTGCTCCCCAATCTGCATTATTTTCTGCTATTTCATCTGTCAGCTTTGTTTTCTCTCAGTTGTTTTTCTCTCTCTTCATAGAAGCTGCATGTAGATTATAATTTTGTTTGGCTGCCTGTACTGAACCGGGTTCTGCTGGAGGTTTCTTCCTGCCATTCGCCACATGACTTCTCCCTCTCTCTTTCTGACTTTCTTCCTGCATTGCTACTGTTGAATGAAGGCCACACCGGTGCCACAAAAACTCATATCACTTTTATAAAAAGTGAAAATAAAGTGAAAATAAAAATGCAAACATAAATGTGCAAATATCAGCAGGCATGACATTTTAGATTCGCAAGTAACTGAAAGCACCAGCAGAAAATGTAAACGCATATTAGGTTTGTTGGAAACAGCGATGGTTAAAGACGATATGGATCTGAGATAATTCTCCTCTGCACTCCTAGGATGCAGCAGCCGGTCCCTGAAGGAGCTCTGATGAAGTGGGAGATGTCCATTATTGTCTTCCATCACCTGCACTGGGGTCGAGGGTCATCCTAGGACAGAGCCAACCTTCGTGATGAGCTCATCTAAGCGTTTCCTCTCAGCTGTAGATAAGCTGCTGCTTCAGCACACACCACAGAAGATGGCTGATGCCACCACAGACTCAAAAGGGAGCATGCTAAAATCTATGTTCTTCTTTTTAAAAAAGGCTAAATGTAACAAATTCCAGCCAAAGTTACTATTAACTTTGCCTCATTGTCAGTTTAATGTCATGTTTCTAAATCAGACAAGTGTTTCAAAAATGTTTACATGTTTAATTTACTGGTAAATCATTTGAAAACTGACTCAGTTTTTTGCTGCCCTCAGCAAACAAAAAACCCACTAAAGGAAATGGATCACATGCTAGATTTAAAAGACAGTACAATTGGGCCAGATTGTTTTAGGTTTCATTTCTCTCTCATTTTAAAAGTGAAAAAAAAAAAAAAAAAAAAAAAAAAAAAAAAAAAAAAAAAAACAAAAAAAAACAACAACAATATTGCAGTCAGAAAATCTCAGTTAGAAGGGGGTTGCATTTGTTTTTGGTTGTACATTTTATGGCTTTCTCTGAACAGTTTTGTGTTTTAGCAATACAAACTTCCTGAATGCCTAATGTTCAGCAACACTTAAAGTCTCTGGCTTGGTTTTGTGCATGAGGCAGCGCTTCTAAGATAGCAGTCACTGAAGACACATTAGCAGCCAACATACTTTCACAAAATCCGCACGTCATTCATGGCGCCAATGAGTTCAAAGCGTCAGACTCTAGCGCCCCCTGCTGGACTGATGTGAGTCTATCTTACTTGGGAATTTGTTGAGTAAAGGCCATGAAAAACTCTATAAAACCAGCTCTACTGGTAAAAAGCTGTATAACACTCAAAATTATTATTTCAATTCAAGTTAAGTTTTTT
>NW_015112664.1:0-804 GCF_001443285.1 Poecilia latipinna | reverse complement strand
AATCAGCAACATAGAGTCATGACGTAGAACATCATACACTTTGTTATTAACAGTAGTATGGCATCCTGACTTAGCGGTTAAGTGAGTTTTACACGGGCGTGTGTTGTAGCTGACTCCAGCTGCAGCCAGACCCTGCTTTAAATACACTTTGAAACCATGACAACACATGCATATCTATATAGTTATCATTGAAAACAATTTAATGACTTATTTTCGTCATAACTTGTTGCGTATACTGACAACTCCACTGACGGTCGGACTTCTTAATGCGCATGCGCTGGCATGGTACTCACTGCATGTATGCTATCCTGACAGCGTATGGTAATCTGATAGAACACCGGCTGTATCTGTCAGACACGTCATTACCATAAGATTTCATTTAATCAACAACATAGAATCATGACATAGATCGTCATACTTTGCTATTAACAGTTGTATGGCATCCTGACTTAGCGGTTAAGTGAGTTTTACACGGCGTGTGTTGTAGCTGACTCCAGCTGCAGCCAGACCTGCTTTAAATACACTTTGAAACCACGACGACGCATGTATATCTATCTAGTTATCATATTATGTCATATTATTAACAATTTAATGACTTATTTTCGTCATAACTTGTTGCGTATGCTGAACTGACAACTCCACTGACGGTCGAACTTCTTAATGCGCATGCGCTGGCATGGTACTCACTGCATGTATGCTATCCTGACAGCGTATGGCTATCTGATAGAACAACGGCTCTCAGTGAGTGACACTCCAGTCCTATCTAATAAGTAAAGAGCCGTGGAGAAGAATCGACTGTTTCTG
>NW_015112663.1:622916-663325 GCF_001443285.1 Poecilia latipinna | reverse complement strand
ATAAAGGTCATATTTGTGGAGCGCTTATCTGAACGATGTCCTGCGAACACATTCTGCCGTCTGGGCTGTGAATCACTGCAGCTCCCCCAGAGCCTGCCGGTTCATCTTGTTCATCTTCAGAGATTACAATCCCTCCCAGTTTTCTCCAGAAATGTCACAACAGCCAAAAAAAACAAAAAAACAAAAAACCACAAAATATTTAGGGTTCTGATCTTCCCGACCGTTTTGAGCCTGGTGAGAGATGAGAGTGAGGGCGGGTGGGAGAGGAGCGCTACCTTCAGAGAGAGAGGAGAGGAAGCAGCCACCCTGAACCCCAAAACAACTCCGCGGAGCCACGCCCAAGCCGTTTTTCTCTGAGTCCTCCCTAAAAACCACCTCCTGCAACACTGCGGAGACAAGAGCGTGAAAGAGAAAAAGCAGATAGAGTTTTCTTCGTCCATCCCCTCAAAAAAAAAAAAAAAAACAGAACAAAAAAAAAAACAAAAAAAGCACGAGCCACGGCTCACCACACAATCTCACACTCGCACAGTCGGGACGGTGAAGAGGCGCTCACCTCCACGCCATTTATTTCCCCTTAACAACATGCTTTAGAGCTGGTAAGATATGCAATCTGGAGCCATGCTTCTAACTGGTCTGTGTCTATAAAGTTTTGCTATCTTGAAGCACAGCAAATAGAACGGAAAAAAAAAACAAAAAAACAAAAACAAAACAGTATTTAGGTGCTAATAAAGTTAGCTGCTGTTTCTGTGACTTCTTAATGGATGCTACGCAGACGATCAAACCTTACCCGGGTAATGGTGGATCCCGTTGGTGAAGACAGCCTCTGCCGGCGGCTGCCCGTTCGCCTGGGGCGGCGGCATGCCAGTAAAACCATTAACGCTAATGGGGGAGGGGATGCTGGTCACTGTGGGGGCGCTAATGCCCGGAGGAGTGCTGCCACCTGCAGTAACAGAAACATTGACAAACATTGTTTTTTTTTTTTTTTTTTTTTTCAATCTCTTCCTGAAGACATGATGGGAAAGTTCGGTTTCGACCGGCTACCGAGTCACGAAAATGTCAGAGGGGCTGGTCCAATGGACCGGTGAAGACGCTAAATGTCAGGGCTGATTCCTTGGCCCCGTGTGACCCTCAGGGTTACACAACAGCCATTAGACCTGAGTCTCTGAGCTAATCCTGCAGAGCAGTGGAAAAAAAAAAAAAAAAAAAGGTGTGGGCATCTTTCCAGCCGCAGATGGATTCTTGGAATTTGAACCATTTGCTTTAATGCATTCTGAGCCAATCGCAGTGGGTTTATTTTCACCTTCAGCGACGGCTCCAACGGTTAGTATTGACACCTCTGACAAGACTTAAAATAAACCGTTGTCATAGAGACTTGCTCGGTGCTAATAATGCTGCTATTCTTCGTGGAAGTTCTTTCTTTTCTTAATATTTTGTTTGCTTTTGAAGTGAATGTTCATCGGGAACGAACCGCTGATGACCAGTTTCACCTAATATATATAAAAAAAATAAATAAAAAAAAGTCCCCTGAAATTCTTCTATTTTGTTAGAATTAAGAATGCTATACCTCCATGCTAGCTGTTCCCCCACAGACCTTTAACCCCTGACCTCCGGCACTGTTACCTGACGTGGGGGTCAGCGGTGCTCCGGGGAGGCCATTGATGGTGGCCATGTGCTGCATCTGGGCTGCTGCGAAGGCCGCCATAGGACTAAGGTAGCCCCCCTGTCCTACAGACGCCATCAACGCCGCCTGCTGCTGCACCTGCAGGCGGAGGATGAGGAGGGGGAGGAGGAAGGGGAAGAGATGGGATTAGAAAGCAGAGCAGAGAGTAATAAAAGGAATGCTGCTGTCTGTGAGGTCACTGAGATGAGAAAGACAGATAAAAGGAAGAAGTAGGGCTATAAAGTGAAATGAGGTACAGCGCAGAGACAAGAAAAAGAGGCTATTAGGTAGAAACCGGGTATTGATTCTTACAGAATATCTATTCCCCAAACCGAGCTTCTGTTTTTTAAGACTAACGCGAAAATCTGACATGACCTCCATTTCCTCTTTGGACATTATTTGGTATTTATGGAGCCTTTCGGAGCTGCATACGCAGCCCTTGAACTTTTGCCACGTTCTGCCACGTTCAAAACCTCATATTCGACGTGTTTTATTGGCGTTACAGAGACTTTCACCGAAGGGCGATTCATCGTGAAGCGGAGGGAAAGCGACACGCGGCCAGCAAAATTCTTTACGAGTTGAAATGCCGAAAGCTTTCCTCCTCAGCCTCTTTACTCTGACGCCACAAAATAAAACGGAGCACGACCTAAATAGCAATGAAATAGGTCTCTCCACAGATCTGAACTTTATAGAGGAGCGGCAAGAAGGAAAGCCACAAGAAATCCTGTTCACAGTTTGCCACAGAGCTCACTGGTCATTACTGTCATTACAGTAGGAAGTTGGTCAGAGATGCTAAATACAGTCAAAAGAAAACCTGTTAGAGGCTGAAGAAGACTTGAGGTTGGGGTGGAGATTTACTTTCCAGCAGGACAACAACCCCAAGCTTACAACTAGAGCTACAGTGAAGCTGGTTGGATCAAAATGCATTCCCAGTCAAACTCCAGACTTGAATCTAACTGAGAATTCAAGTTCAGATGCTGGACCGGATGGATCTGGTAGAAATATCCTTCGTTGCAGCTGTGTTTGCAACGAAAGGCGGCTCTACAAAAATATCGACTCAGGGAGGTGGAAATAAAACATCTCCGAACTTCTAGTTTCGATTCCTTAATTCTTTTTGTGCAATTGTTATTTTCCTCAGTATGGCATCTGAAATCCAAATAACGTACATTACGGTTACAGTATGTAACTTCTAAAAATATAAATTTTTTGTTGCTAATTTGTTGAAACTGTCACTATGTTGTGAAGTGACAGTATGCTATGGTAAACAGATAATCTGTGAAAAAAGCAAACACCTCTGCCTTCTCCCAGCGCCAACTAGAAACAACCAATCAGCATGTGGAGGAGGGCTATTCCTGTCAATCATGCTTATGTATGCGCTGCTGACCCCCCATCGCTTCTGCAGCTTCTTCAAGACAGCAGAGCAAAGTCTAGTTAGCACCAATGACAGATGAACAGTTTTCTTTTAACCTTAAGTTATTAGTACGTTAAGCAGCATGTACAAGAAGCAAGAGGATGATTGACAGCACTAACACACTCTGGTTGATTGCTTTTGTGTGGAAGCGGTGCATCTCTTCAGACAGCAGTAGTAGCAGAGGGAGGAAGTGGAGGAGATCAATCTTTTCACAGATTACCGTCACAATTTAACAGAAAAAAACAAAAACATTTTCTATAAAAATTGCAGCTTTAAAGTTTGACGGTTGCAACATGACAAATATGAACTGGTTCAAGGGGGAACGGCATAACCACAATTTCCGTTTAACACACTATTTGCCATAAATAACCCTCGACGGAAAAAAACCCCCCAAAAAACAAAACGAATCAATGTGACTCTTGCCTGAGCGTAGGCTCCGTAGGCTCCAAACTGCAGGGCCATGGGGTTGAAGATACCCATCTGACCAGCCATCTGCTGCATGCGGCGGATGGTGCGCTCCTTATCCGTGTCAGCGAACTTTACCACCAGACTGGACGAGGCACCCTGTACGCCCACCCACACCCACGCACACACACGCACACATGCACACACACACACACACCCGGCAGGACAAGTTAGTGTGGTTCGATTGACAGAGGACATAAGCTTTCATTTGTACTTGCACACCCATGCTGCACACACATGTGCTTCTATGTTTCCTGCCAAGGCAGCGGACTCAGGGCTACAGTTGGTGCTCACTCCACTGAAAAATTTAGGATGGGTTGCATCCAAAGGACAAATCCCCTCCATGGGGATAATAAAGTTTAAAACTTTAAAAAAAGGCAATCAAGTGCTATTTAACTGTTTTGTCTATGTGACTCATTGCTTTCTCTCTCTCTCTCTCTTCACAGCCACAGGATACTCACAGGCATCGTCTGGCTGCCGTGTAGTGCACCGATGGCTGCCTGAGCTTCAGCGTGAGACGAGTATTTTACAAACGCACAACCTGAGGAAAAAGACCCGGAGAGTAGAAAAAAACGAGTAAGGTGAGAACAAAAGCAACAGCATTTCTAACAACAACAACAACAAACACACACACACACACACAAAACTGAGTAGGAGTCCAGTTCCTAGCATTTTGTTACACTACTGGATGGTCGACAAAACGAGCCGCTCTGGCACCATTACCGAGTCTGGGATCCGCAGCGTTCTGACGCCGCTTCACACTGACAAGTGTCACTGATGAATCTGAACGGTCACGTTCGCAGTAATTATCGGGCAAATCCAGCTGAGTAAGCGGGCTGACGGAGCCTCGTTAATGGAGCTTCATGCAGGACTCGGAATGATCAAGCACGCTGCAATTATCAAGCTTAGTTGTCACCGAACCTCACTGATTGGCTGCTGAACCCACCGCTGAACTTTACCCAGTGAACTTGTGGAGCAGCCCGAGAAGCATTTTAAAACAATCTTTTTTTTTTTTTTTTTTTTTATGTACCGGGACATGAAGCCTGAGGTTAAACGAGGAAGTTTTGTTAATCTTCCCTCCTTCGTTCGGGTTCGTCTCATGTTCAAATTTGCAGAATGAAACGGTTGTTCTGTGTTGCATTTCTTTTCGTGGTCATCAGCTTGCTCGCTTGTGTGTCAGAGAGGCAAGAAAAGAAAAGCCGCCACTGTCACAAAGTCTACCTTTGCTGTTTCCGTCGGGACCTCGGAGGATGGTGCACTCCTCGATGCTGCCGAAGGACTCAAAGAGGCGCCGCACGTCGTCTTCCGACTGCTGCTTGTTAAGCATGCCCACAAAGAGCTTTCTGTCTTCTAAAAAGAAAGGGAGAGGAGGTCATGATCAGAGGATCAGATGTGCCTTCAGATGGAAGCCTCAGGAATACACAGAAAAGGAATCAAAGGCAGGTTTAGCGAAAGCCTTAGCGTGGATCAGTTTTGATACTGGAGGTATAATGCACAAGCGAGCGTGTTGTCCGTGCGGTACGCAACGCAGCAAAAGCAAAATATGGTAGCTAAAATGCTGCAGTCTTGAAAATTTTGGTCGCACTCTTTTTATGGTAAGCCGTCAAATGCTGTTATATCTTCAAAGTACATGTTCATTTATGGCTGTGTGTTGGGATAACGGGTAAAAGTTACAGCATTTTACTGATTTGAGACAGAATTTCACCATGTCTTCCTGACCATCAAGAGATGAAAGTGTAATGGCCTAAACAAAGTTAATGAGTGACCCCAGGTTGGGTCGATGATTGTTAGCTGAATTCATTTCATGAGTTGCAGCATACCAATGGGCGTACATCTTCATCGGTGTAGACGGAGCGTCTTCATAACGTAGCAAGACGTAAAACAAGTTTGTTACCAGGTTGTTGCTGATACATTTGAAAAGCCTTTCTGCTCGTTTCGTACCAGTGCCGAACATTTGGCGTCCCAGAGTTGCAAATCTCATGCCGCAGGGTTTTTTTTTCCCAACGTGTCAAAAAATTATGAATCCGTGGCAGTTTGTCTTAGTTGGGCAGAATTGGGAATAACAAATGCAGATGGTGTAGTCCTCAATGGGGTCTCGCAAAGGCTTATCCGGGCCCCAATTATGGAGGGCGCTGAAATAATTTGATAGCTAGAAGACATGTTATTTTTTTTTTTTTAAAGAAAATGTGTTTTCCCATGTCACTGTGAGAGGAGTTATTAGATGGATTTGTGTGCAGAGAGCCAATCTGCAACTATTTAAAAACAATAGCCTCTCTTTTAACGTAGCCTTCAACACCAAACATGTCAAGAAAGTTAACTTTCAATGGATTCATCTCAGCTCCTTCTTTGGGCCGCGCTACATTGCTCCAAACGAGGCCTGGCATAGTTGTTTTGGCTGTTCTTTGTAGGGATGACGACGTTTATTTAATTCACCGCTGAAACACGAGGCAGACGTGGGGCGGCGGTGGGTCACTTTAGCGATGCTGAACATCCATTTGAAAACAAAACAGTGAGGAGAAAAACAAACGGCCGTTTAAAACATTAATAGAAAGATATACTAGTTCAATCAATGATAGGTAATTCCAGTTTACTTGAAAGTCCTTTTGCTGTTTTTATTAGTATATAACTGAGGAATGAAAGTAGTTCAAAATGCCATTTAAAACCAGTCCAAAAGTTACCAGCTGTTCTCAATAGCATTTTTTTTGTTGTTGTTGTTGAAATGCTTTTTACCAGCGAGTCCAAACCCTTCACGGCTAAGGGGAAGACGTTGCCATCGGTTGAAAACTCACTTCTGTTCATCGACTGCACACCCGAAGAGGCCGGTTCGGTGGCGCTGGAGTAAATAAATGCTGCAGTTATTCAATTAGTTCTGGACTTCATCTGCAGCCCCTTGCTTTGTACCATCTGGACTCTGTGCCGGTAATAATGCCACAGCACAAACAGGCTGTGCAAAGCTTCCCTCTTTCCACTTCTGGCTGTGCTTTAATGTTGCAGGTCATTAAAAAGGCTCTTTTTTTTAACTCTATTGAGATCTGGGTAGTCACTCCTGCTTGATTTTACAACATATAATACTGCTACGGCAATAACATACAAGAGAAATCAAAGGAGGATAAAGAGCTCTTTTCTGAAGGTTGGACAGTGCGTATTAGAGCTTTTTGCTTTGAGAGATAATTTCCTGTCTGCAACATGCGAGTAACAGCTACAGCACAGGTTCCTTTTGAAAGTTTAATAAAAGGGAGAAAGAAACTAAAATAACACGTTACATTTTATGGCCGGAACCTGTCACACAAATCTGACATTTTTTCTTTTTTCCTCAGAATCAGAAGATCCTACTTCCTGTAGATAAGGAATTGCACCTGTCGCAGGTGTCAGGCAAGAGAAAAGACAGATGCGTTGGTGTTCCTGTCCTCAGGGCTCAAATCTAGCTGCAGTCTAAGTTCAGCTCCGCCGGATCTCACTCTGTGTGGAAACCACAAGCTTGCCGGCATCGTTATTAACTGCGCATCAAAAACTACAGTTCAATCATCTCCAGCCAAAGACCAGCCCGAGTGCAGCTCATGGCTACATTGATCTGCATGGAATTATAACATTTTTACATCATATAGTTTTAACAGCAAAACTGTATGAAATAACAACAAAACATTTTTTTTTCCTATAATTAGTTTGAACAATTCTTTAGTTTCTGCAGACTTACGAGCCGCTTTGTCGTCTGTAGGTCTCTTAAATTCAACCAAAAATTATAAACTTGCAACATGTTAAAGAACAGAACAGGGTTGGGCATGTTTTTTTTTAAGAAAATCAATATCTTAATAATGAGAAATATAATAAAAAATCTGATCATTTCTCCTTGTGAAATGCTGATTTCATTTTCCAGAAGGTCTCGACGTCTGCCTACTATCCCAAAACTACTAATTCCTACTTTGACAACATTCAGCAAACTCAGGAAATTGAGGGAAAGGGAACAATGACCATTGTACTGTATTAAGATACATGCATCTCAGGAAAAATCTTCTTCCAGATCTTGAGTTTACATCGGCTGTAATCAAAATGAACGGATATTATACGGGACAATGCAAAACAATGCTTGAAATACATTGTTTGTGTTATGAATGTATATAATATTAAAATAGAATATTTAGGACTAATTTACTGGTCACATTTTTTGATATACAAAAAGATCAGGAAGTGATCTTTCAATCTAACACAAGTCAAATCTATGATTTAAAAGTGGACTAGAGCACCGGCTTACGTTTGACAAAAGAAGCGCGTCGACGTGTTTCCCTTTCCTCGCATCCCATAAACATTCGGATTTGCGGGGAACGGATGTGTATGTTTAGAAATTGATGAGCCGCACAGCAATCGCCTGCAAAAAAAAAAAAAACGCGCTCTGCAAATTAACGTGTGTGCAGATGCGGATTCTGTGCGGGCGCCTGCAGTGTGAGGGCGCGCGTTGCCCCCCCGTCTGCCTGTGCTTAACAGGGCGTCCTTGCCGAGTCAACAAGACTAATCTGCGCTCCGGCCTTGCACCCGGTGGGCTGGGTTGGAACGACGAGTGTTTACAAGAGTGCTCCTCATATCACAGTTGGAGGGACACACACCTATGCAGAAACACACGCACACACGGGTCTCAGAAGGTCCGACTCTTTAGCATCTTCATGGGAAACATGAGGTGGAATCTGAGTATTATGTGCATTTTCACTTTTTCACACACGTGCAGAGAGTGCAGGCCAGCGCATCGTCCTGATAGGTTTACTGATGTTTTACTAGGATGTTTAAAAACTCTTATTTTATGGCTGATATCAGAAATCCTCTTTATTCACAGTCGCGTTGGTTTTAATCGCAATGCTTTATAGATTTCCAGCATCTCACCTTAAAACACAATTTTTATTAGAAAGCTTAACGTTCCCAACACATAAATACCTACAAAGGAATAGCTTAAAATAAGCTGTGCCTTGTTTTATATTTTCTAATAGTGTTATTTTTTTTTTATTCTTCAGCTATAATCTCAGGCAGACAAAGTGTCGATCTTGAATTTGTTTTCTTTCCAATTCTTCCAACAAACCCGGATACGTTTGTGACAATTTAATATTCTTTAAAGGCTTGGCGGATGTTTCAGTTTATTTTCAACGTTTAATCTTCAGTTGTGAGTTGGTTTTGCCGTCCCGACAGTCGGACGTGTTTCTCCGGTGGAACAAACGTCGTAAAGGAACGGTCAGCCCCCCAGACTGAGCAAGAACTACAAAACACTACAACACACAAATATTCGGACGAATATCCTCCAGCAAGTCGCAGCCAAGCCTCTTTGTGTTGCAGCCGTCAGCAGGACCTCAGGCATGTTTCTGGCCAAAGGTTTCACTCCTCCTCTTATCAGAATCGGTAAAGCTCCTTTTAATCGATTGGTTCTCTTGCTTTAACGTGTGATCTATTATTTTTTTTTTTTTTTTTTTTTTTTTTTATGGGGCTGAAGTTGGAGTCGGTCCAGATGCTTAATGTTGTTCTGGTTTGTCCGGTCCAAACCCAGTTTGGATGTGTGTGTGTGTTTGGGATCGTGGTCCAGTTGCGACACCGAACATTTCAACCACAAAGCTGTTTATCTGAGATAAAGTGAAATCATTTCAAGGTAGTCTTTTATTTTCATTATTCCACCCACTTTGTGCAGTTCATCAATATCGCTGTCAGAGACACAGACCCTCAGCATGATGCTACCACCACCGTGTTTGGGATTTGATGCAAAATGAAATCTGCTAGCCTCCTCATGTCTAGACTTCTCTGTCACTGGAACCAAACAGCTCAATCTTTATGAAATCTGACCAGTTTGGTTTACCCGTGTGGGCATTTGTTTGTGACTCTGGTGTCCCTGTGTTTCCTCCTGGGTGGGTCTTGAACATCATGAGCGTCTCCTGTCATCTAAAGTTGACGGTTTTGGTGTCAGACGGCCTGGAAGCCGGAGTTCCCGACCCGACAACGATCCAAAACCCATCAAAATTCATCACGGGAGCCTTGCATTAAGCTTTCTCTGTGGCGGTCCAAAAACCCTGGTCTCAGTCCTACTCATAATTTGTGGACTGTGATTAAAATCTGAGTCAGTGCCAGGAAGCCAAACTATTTAAATGAACTCTCTACCCTTTCTAAAAAGAAAAAAAAAGAAAAGTGGTCAAATCTCCAGCCTGAACAAAGCCTCGACTGTAACGTGCTAAATAACATTCATCCAAATATTAGATATTAGTGGGGTTATGCATTATGTGAGCCTGTATGTATGGATTTTAGAAAATTTGCATTCATTTAAAACTTTTACACACAATTTCTACATCTGGGGATTTAATGAAGTTGCTTTTTGTATGAATATTCCTACTTGGAAAAAACAAAAAACAAATGTATAATAATTAAATATCTCAAAACGTTATAATATCCGTACTCATGATGGATGTGTAAACTTCAGCTGAGTGTTTTATGTTCAGTGCAGGGGACGGATTTGGATTTGCTCTGATTTCTGTCCAAGCTAAACAAAGTTCAAACTTGTGTTTTCTGGGGAGAACAATGAGGGAAGAAATACTTTCCTGAACATCCTGCTGAACAGACAGTAAACAGATATCTCTCTATTTAAGCCTTTCCTTCTCTGAGGCGCCGTTAAACTCGTCAGTCTTTAGTTCCATACATTTACTCTTCTGTCATTTCTCTAAATGTGTCCGGTTTTTCCGCATTCCTGATCTGAGCAATGCGTTTGCATTTATTTTTGGACTACGTTAGGAACTTTAATTATTCCAGTTTCAAATCACTAACTTGTGAATCCTTTCGGCAACTGCAGCAAGCATGTTACGAACGCTGGCAATGATATGCTTTCAAAAGTGGCCATTAATTTACGACAGACCAACACAAAGTACTGTATAGTTGAGATGTGAATGATTTTACCTCACTTTAAACTATTTCTGAACAAAAATTGATCTATCCTGCCAGGAGAACTTTGTAAGTGTTTGTAAATGTTCTTTTCTTACCTCGACCTGTCAAAGGACTGCAGATGTGATGCCTAAAAGTTATAATCTGGCACCGGGCGTCACATGGAGACATTTACTTAATTTAATTGAACATTGTCTCTTTTTAAGTAAAAATTAAAGTTCAGAGTCAAAACGATCAATCACGCACTTTTAAGCACAACAGGCTGACCAAAAGGCACTTAAAGTTCAAAAGGTCATAAAAATCCAATTATCACTCCTACTACTACAACTAATGATAATTTTACTGTGGATTTTATGGTTTTATGATTAGGGGGTCTACTTTTCTCTGATTTACGCAGTAAGCTGCACTGCATTTTATTTAGTTGTTTCGTAGTAAAGGGACCACCGTTATTCATTTACTTTTTAAAACATTTTTTTTTATTTTCCTTCCCCTTCACACTCATGCACTGCTTTGCGTCCACCCACCAGATAAAACGTCCGTTGCGTCTGAGCCGCCCTGCCAGGCACCGTGCTCCCCTTTCCCACTCGGCTCCGTGAAACGTCTGTGCCCTGGTGGCGCGGCGTTTAGCTTTGAAACATCGCAGCGTGGAGAACAGATGAGAGACGTGAGGGAAGGACATCCGTACGGGAGCAGATAGACCTCCCGTACAGACGCGTATGCATGTCTTCCGCCGCTCGCTCTTTGTTTCCTCACGCTCGCTGCTTGCTTCAGTTTTCTCCCGCTCCATCAATCATCCTCCACTCCCCCGCCTCTCTCCCCCTCACCCCCACACACACACACACACACACACACGCACCGGCAGCAGGCAGACTAAATAGAGGAGGATGTTGCACAGCCTCTCTTCCTTTCTTTAAAGGTTATTTTCTTTTCTTTCTTTTTTTTACTACAGGGTAACACCTCTCCTTTCTCTCCCTAGACTTCTGCTGCTCATCAACCTTTAGCCGCTTCCATGTTCCGTTGCTGTTTCTCTCCCCTCTTACTTGAGGATAAAAAAAAAAGAAAAAAGAAAAAAATCATTTGTTGCCAATTTTATTAACCACTTGAAGGTCTGAGACACTCTGGACAAAAAGATGGCTTCGGTCTTATCTCGCGCAGCCCTGTGATTGATGTCAAGAGTGGGTCGCCAAATGTCTAGACGTAGAAAATTTCCTTTTAGCCATCTTGGCTGTCAATAAAGCTCCCCGCGTGAACCCCCCCCCCAAAAAAAAAAAAAAAAAAACCCAAACACCTTTTTACCCCTGCAGAACTTCTCATTTAATCTGCGCTTTGCCGTGACACAAGTCAAACAGGGTTCGCATTGTTGCAAACTGATTTTTAAAGGTGTTTTTGACAGAGGAGGCAACTTTGTTTTCCTGCATGACAAGACGTGTGCTTTTCTTCACGTTGCATACGACGACAGACAGGAGCTGCAGGCTGAGCCGGCCGGAGTGGGGCGCGGGGGTGGGAGGGTGTGTGTGTGTGTGTTTGGGGTGGGGTGGTGGGGTTTGTTTACATAATGCGTTCTGAGCCCTGGAGGGTCCGGGGGCCAGGCTGCGCTGTCAGCCCGCGTCGAGGCGCTGGCCGTCGTCTCGACGGGACAGATAATGGTGAAGCTGATGTATGCAGGCAGCATGGTTGGAGTAAAAAGAAAGGGAGGGTGGAAGGAAAATAAAGTAAAAAATTTTTTTTAAAAAGCAAGGAAGGGCATACACTACCTCCTCGACTCTCACTATCTGCTGGCTTCACCTGGATCGGTCTGTTCATCTGTGACAGTTTGAGGGGAAAAAGAAAAAAGAGGAGAGGGAACAAAAAGAGAGAAAGAAGAAGAAGAGACCGGTTAGCATCATGTAATGGTTGCATGCTTTCACCCCCCCCCTCCCTCACCCCCCTTCAGTACAACTTTCGCAGAATGACTCAAGCAAATGACAATTTAAGTGCATTAGAAATCTCCAAAGCTGCAGCGCTCGTGGCCGTTGGGGAAATGGCTTGTTGGGAGTTTGGGCTGGAAATATTATTTGATCTGAGATGAAAGGGGGAGAGAAGGGATCAGCAGAGGGAGGACAGGAACGACGGAGGAGAGATAACAGGGGGTCAGCGGAGCTATGCGAGCGCCATCATAATTCACTGTGTTGAATATCGATACGAATTCACACACACATTTATTCAGAAGTCTTTGTGAGGCACGCCTCTACCCGTTCTGCAGCTGCAGACACTGAAAGCTCTGCCTTATTTTCTTTAGGAAATACCTGGAGCTCAGTTAGACTGAACAGAGCAGGACTGTATGCAACCATCTCCCAAGTCTTTCTGGACGCTGGACGTGGGTCACTTTTTTTTTTAACTCGGCCATTCTAACCCACTTCCTCTCTCTCTCTAAACTGCACCGCTGTAGCTCGTTGTAGCGGTATGTTCAGGCTTGTTAACCAGCTGGAAGGCGAACCTCCGATCTGCAGGTTTCCTCTGATGATTCCCCTGTATTTCGCTCCATTTGTCTCAAAGTCCTACCAGCTTCCCTACACATACTGATGAAGCGCATCCTCACAGCGTGGTGTCGTCACCACCGCGTTTCATCGTTGGCACAGGGCAGGCGGATTGTTAGTTTTTTTTTTTTTTTTGTGGCTCGATTGACGTTTCATCGAATGTTGAAAGCTTTAAGTATTATGACCTGATCCTGCTTTAAATTTCTCCACGTCTTTCTCCTGCCTGGTGCGTTCCTTCGTCTTTATGATGCCATTTGTTCACTAACGTTCAATATCTACCACTGAAATTTTGTGCCTCACAGTAGAAAAATGTGAAAAAAGTTCAAGCGATATGAGTCGGGCACCACAGTACAAACTCCTCCTGCATTAGTTCTCAAACTGCTGGTTCACACTACAAAATGTCCTGGCCAATCTTCTTTTAGTACTTACACACACACACGCACACACACGTCTACACACTCTCTGTCCCCCACTGAGACCTTTCCACACTATGTCCGCCGAGGCTCTCCTTTCATTTCACTCCTGCCTGTCAAAATTTCCCTCTCCGCCTCGCCACCCTGCTAAACGCTCTCCGCCAATCAATTTTTAATAATGCCAATCGCCACGCTGCCAGGAGGGATGGAGGGAGAGGAGGAGGAGGGAAGGAGGAGAGGAGATGGTGCAATCTGAAGGATGAAAGGTAAAAGAAAAGAGTTGGAGGTTTTTATTATTATTATTTTCTGGTGCGATCTGTGTTTTGCAAATCGCCAATATGCTTTTTTTTTCCTTTTTTTTTTTTGAGTTCGTGGATAAAGTCATCATCTTTACGATGCTGCGAGCTTTTTCGCGTCCACACGGGGCGAAACATTTCAGCCCACACCTCCGCCCTTCTCCGGCGGCTCGTATCAAACCCGACCGTTCTCCACAACGCTTCACTTAAAAAACGGATCAACCCCATCCCTCCCCATCTCGTCTCCTCCCTCCCTTTGACGGGCCGAGAGAACCCTACTAATGTTTGTAATGTGCTGTGATGCATTATTTATCAGACTGGCTGTTGATATGGAAAAAAGGACGAGCGGGGATAAGGAAAACGGACAGGGGGAGTTGGAACGAGTAAAAGAGCGAGAGCGCGCGAATAAAGGAAGTCATCAGAGGGTAAGTGGGGGGTGCAGAAGGCAAACAGAAAGAAAAAACATTAAAAGAATGAGGTGGAGTCGGATTGCATGTGAGGCAGGTGTTTGAGGAGAGGGAAGTGTGGTGATAAAGAAAAAAGAAAGGAGGGGAAGACAGAGGGAGGAATCAGGAAAAGAGAGCATAGAGGGGAGATGAGGACATAGATCAGAGTACGCCACAAGGTCAGCCCAATGCTCCCAGGGGGCCCATAAGCCTGCATACATATGAGCACTTTTACCATGACCCATACAAATGCTGCGGCCTCAGTCTGACCTACTTGTGTTTCTCCACTGGTGGTTTTTGTTGTATTATTTTATGTAAGTGCAGATTTCAGCCTGGAGTCCATGATGGAGCTGACTGTATTGGTTTTAATTTCACAGTGGGAGAATACACTAAAAGAAAAATCATATAAAGTTAGTTCTAGTTTTATTAAAACCATAAGTCTTCATTCCTAACATGCAGAATTACAGTGATTATAGATACATCGATGAATCCCTTAATTCGTCACTGCTAGTTGAGCAACAGAGTGCAAAATGTCCGCTAATAAAATTTTAAATACCGCTCGGAACGTGGCGATGTGGTTAAACCATTATTTTCTTTTGTCACCAAAGCCCGAGTGGTGTTTCATGGGCTCTCTATCAGTGGGTTTCCATTATCCCAAGGCCCATAACTGCTTCAAGGTCAGTTTTATCATCCCGCTCATAATGGGGTGAGTTAGCACCGGCCCAGCGGACGGCCGATCCCAAAACTGTTGTTAAAGGCAGACGCTGACTCGCCCGGATGGGCCCCTCGAGGAATTCTGCAACGGCGCCCGCCGAAGCCAGATGGCAGCGTTGAGCAGGAGAAACGTCTAATGCCAAGTGGGCAGAAAATTGCCTTCCACAGGAAAAGGAACTGTGGGGGGGGGGAGGGGGGGTCGGGCGTTTATACATATGTATGTAAAGTTGAGCGCGTACAAAAGCTTGGCCCGTCCACAAACACACAGCACCGCAAATAAACGAAAGCAACCAACCATGCATGGGAACGATGGCGGCTCTCGCATAAACGGAGCCCTGGGCCAGTCTGTCCTCCTGCAGCCCCATAAATAAGACAAAGTCATGAAGCAAAACCCATTACAAAGAATAACAAAACAACTCCTTTCTGTTGTGTAACACAGGGGATTCAGTAAGAGCTGAAAATAGTCATCTGATATTAAATGACCAGATAGACAGAAAACGTTTGAGCTCCGCCTGCCAAACCTGCATTGGGAGAATCTCAGACAGGAGACATAGAACAACGTACTGCCATGCGGCCGACTTGAATCTACTTATCTATCTTATATTGAATCTACTCTGACGTTTGTATTTTCATGTCATACGCTAAGCATCGTAGATGAGAATCTTATACGTACAAGAAATGGCTACAGCTTCTGAAGAGGACAGCGATATATCTGACAGTAACGATTCTGATGATAGTGATGATTAGAGAGCTTTGGTTCACACGGCTTTGAGACCAACTCATGTTCCTGATTTCAGAGTCGTTTTTGAGTAAAGCTTTAGAGTAACTTCCTATAGTTTAAGCTGTAATGTGATACAGGAGCTTCTCGCTAATAAAAATATTCGAGTATTGTGACAATATCTGAATACCTGTTGCTGCAATGGTCTGTTTAGTAATTTGTAAAAAAAAAAAACATCAATGTGATTTTTGGCAAATTGCAGAACATTTTCTACGGACATGTTCGGCATCAGTGCAACAATTCAGCGCATTTTGTTTTTTCATTACAGATTCAATGCTTGTCACGCTGTACAGCCCTGCGGTTTTCAAGATTTTATAATGAAAATATATCTGCAAGGTCTGCACGTCGGTCAACATGTCCGGCGCCCGTTCCCATTAACTGGCCTTTCAAATGGGCTGCAGAAAACCTGTTAGAGACTGACTTTAGCTTTTCTACACGACTAGCATACGGAGGCCATCGACCTCGGCGCGGCCGTCCTGAGTTCGACTCCCGTCTTTGGTTCTTTTGACGCACGTCTTCCTTTTCTCTGCTTCAAATAAAGACCAGTAGTGCTGAAAATATTCTTAAAAAAAAAACAACAACCAATTTTTCTTTTCTCTCATGAGATCCCTTTGTGGTGTACCACCTGTTTTTTTTTTTACGTAGAAACACCAGCGTTGTCATACATGGACTTCATTGTTCTACAGTTGCTGAAAATCCAACTTCAGCAGCTTTGCGTCAGGTTGGCTTCGGCGTGCCGCGCGAGGAGAGTCGCAGCTTCAAGAATGCACGAGGCCTGCATTCATGCGCGCTCTCGCATGCGCGCTCGCTCTCACGCACACGCGCTCTCGCCTCTGTTGATTATGTAACTCAATGACGGCGCTCTGCCTCAGCTCTGCCATAGATTCCCCCCGTTAACTAGAAGGGTTGGGAGTACAAAGTCTGCATGCAGGCTGTGTGCTGTACCAAAACTGGTGAGTCACTCCTCTGACTCAGCCTGGCACGGCCTGAGAGTCCAGCAGGGCCCCTCAACAGCGGCTCCACAGTTTACCTTATTGGATTTAACCGCGATACGGGACAAAACTGCAGCCTTTGATCTGAGTTTTACTGCTTATTGTATTGATTTCGCTGCATGAAAGCTGCAGAAATTAAGTTACGAAAACACTGTTACGATGACAACTCTATGGGATTTCAAGCAGCTGGATTTCTGTACGCTGCCCTGTTATGTTCAATATGCTTCAAATGCACTTTATTACAAGTCATTTGGAGCGGTTTTAGCGTCCACTAAGCCTCACACACACGTGCGCGCGCGCACACACAAAGTAGCGCGTGCACGCCGAGGGGGAGCGACGCAGAGAGCTCACAAGGACACAGAAGTCCGCACTCACTCAAACTGCCATCATTCTCCGAGAAAGAGAATATTGAAAGTATGCTTTACGAAACTCGAGAGAGGAGGCAGGATTTTCTCATTTTCACCCTCGTCTCGCAGATGTGTTTTTGAGAGAGAGAGCAGAGCGGTGCAGGCCAGGTCATTTCATTATCACAGTGAGAAAGCACTCCATGAAACTCTCCCAGGGAAGCAAGGAAGGCTGCTCATAATATTCCACCTCTACCATTGTCACAACTCTCTCTGTTTTACATTCTGCAGCTAAAAGCCTTTTTAAAAAACATGCCAACTGCCTTAATGTTTTTCCATCCAATTTGAATGTTGATTTTTTTTCTCCCCCCCCAACTCTTCTCCTTCTATGTGGTCTCTGTTCATACATATTTTCACAGCGCTGCGTTTAAAAGCGAACATTTAAAACACGCCTTTTGCAAACGTTTGAATTCTCTGCAAGGGGACGAAGGCCCGGGTTACGTGTAACAGGATGCCAACGCTCGTGTCAAACGAACCACTGGCACCGAACCCAGAGCTGCTTTCCAAACCATCTCAGCATGCAAAACACTCATTTTGGGATGGAGAGTTGCCAACAGAAACATTAGCTGAACAAGAATATGGTTATAACCCCTCCATATCCTTTTTTGGAGAGTTGGACTCTGGTGTGAAGAGAATAGAAAGTCTTTAGCTTAAAGATTAACTGACTGACTTAAAAAAATAAAAAAATGAGTAGGTATGAACAGCCTCGACCAATAAAAGACGAGTTTTAAAGTATTCAATTCACAATACTTCACAAGTGATGATCCTCTGCGTGTCCATTAAAGCTCCTAAAGCACAGGCACATGCTCTCCTTTAGCCACACAAGCTTTTTACAGCGTATGACACTAAAGGACCTCCCTAAACGCTGCTATAAGATGAGCAGCAGATTGGTGCCAGAGTCAGAAGAGACGTTTTTGGGTCCCAAAACTTATATTATCTAACAATTTCCAAGTCCTACTGTAACGAAGTGTAGATAAAAATAGAGCAATGTATCGAAATGTTTTAGAATGAGACACACACACTCAAAAAATACAAAATCAGTCACTTATACATCGATTTGGACTGAACCCTGACTATTTAGTCATTTTGCTAGGCTACTTTCCCATTCCTATGTTTCTTCACTTGGCAACCTTAGATGATTGTCCATCTGTTTTTGTATCTGTGTTATAATTTTGATGTATTTTTTTAGGCTAAAAATGCTCAAAACATTAAGAAAAGGAGCCTCGTCCTGTTGCTGCTTCACTCATTAGCTAGTCTATTTTTAGTGTACAATAAAAAAAAAGTGGTATGTGTCTTCAATAGTTGAATATTAAAACAATTAATTTCAAACTTGGTAGGATCAGAGGTCGTGATCTCAGCTGTTCCAAATGAGCATCAGGATGACATCGTCGAAATCTTAAAGTTCTGATGCACAGTTAATCTAAAATACTCTTGATGTTTGATTTTTACTCATAATTTATCTCCACAGTTCTTTGAGGTACTTGATTACCAAAATAAATAAGACACATGAGTGTGAAATGTATACAGATTTGGGTTACAAATGAGCACACTGACCTGTATCCATTACATTCTGATGATGCAACGTTGGTGTTTATTTATCCCAGTTCTTTAAATAAAATCTTTAAAGATTAGAAATGTAACTAGAATTGCTTAATGGCTACGTGGCCAAATCCTTCTCTGGTTCACCCTCAGGGTTTATCAGATTTCTGAGGAGGAAGTGAGTTTTTCACTTTCTTTCCTCGCTGCTGTTGTTCTTCATTCTGACGAATGATAAAACAGAAAACCTTCATTTTTGAGTGAAACACGCCGCACTATAAAGGAGAACAATCTTTTCCTTTCCTTTTCTTTTTTTTTTTTTTTTTCCAACAGAGATGTGCAATGTGCTTTGCGTCAGATCAAGAGTGAGAGAAGTATGTTCTGACAACAAGGCAGGCCCGGCCCAGTTGTTTGTGCTGGAACTGAGTGGAGTACCGGAGCCGGTCTGAGTGGAAGAAAAAACATCTCGAAGAAATCTCTAAATAAAATTACAGACTACAAAAGAAAGTCTAGTTCCAACGAGTTGGTATGATATTGCCACAGTGTGATAGCCTTGAGTGAAGAAAAAAAGTCACAGATTTACAGTTTAAACCTAAACTGCAGACAAAAATTATTATTCCTGGTGCAGTATTGCACATCTGCCTTTCATTTGAATTGTGCAGGAACAGGCAAAACCAGCCCGAAATAACACAATGGCACTGCTTTGTGACACATTTAAAAATGTAGCGTTTAATCATATCTTGAGCGAGGCTTTCATGAATTTTTAAAATTAAAATTCTGCCACGTTAGCACCGTAACTCACACACCCCATGTACGCCACCAGCGCTAGAGAATCAATGCAACCGTGACTCAAATACTGCAGCAACGATTGAATAAAACCAAAGTAACATTATATCACAGTAAACTACAAAGACGCGCCATTCCCCTCAACATGCTGGGTGCTTGAACCTAGAACTTCCAGTGACGGCATGACCTATTTCCTGTCTAATTGGATGAATAATTATCTGAGCTGTTGGAGGCATTCATAGATAATATAAAACTGAATTCTCAGAAGGTCGCTAGATCTTTCGTATGCATATAAAACAAACTAGGTTGTGACGTGGCATAAATGTGACTTCGTCCAACAGAAAGACAGATTGATCTCCGTATACTTTGCAGTATTTGACATAGGAGCTAATCACATGCTTCAAAGATGTGACAGGACGGACAGAAAACAGTGTCATTTTAATGCTGATGAAAATGTACAATAAGCACCTACTTAGTAGCTTTTCAGGATAGAGTAAGTCTTACAAACCTCTGGCCATTCCTGCATTTTCTGTACATTCTCATTAAGCGGACTTCAAACCACAAGACTCATAAAGTTGAAAATCCTAGCCGAGTCTTTTCTGAGTTTTTGAAGTCTCGACATAGCCAGATGTCAGTAACCCGCCCGTGCTCGGTTACAACAGCGTGCATTATTAAACATGAGCCACTAGCTCTCATTTTAAAGCATTTTCATCCGTTCAAAATGCTCTATGATGCAGCAGCGGTGCAGGCTTTTTCTCTGCAGAAACAAAGCATGCGTGAAACCGTTCGTTTGCCACATGAACAGATTTATCTGGGGGGGGGGGGGGGGGGGGAACCAAATTGGGAAGATTTGTGTGAACATATCATATCAATTATGTTGATTTTAAGTATTTTTTTTTTCTTATATGATCCTAAAATTGTCGTCAAAGCCTCCATGAGACTGAAAAAGGCATCTTTTTGCTGGCTTGAATTTCTTTTTTTTTTCCGCCACTAGCTCTACGGTACAGCTGCCCCCCCCCGTCGTCTCTGCCAAGATCACGACGTCTCCACAAAGGCAGATGAAAGGAAAACACACAAAAGGAGGTGAGCCGCTCCGTCCGAACCTCTGATCATCCCTCATTTCTTTATTAGCGTGCATGCCGTTCAGGCGCACACAGAAGATAAAGAAGGAGAATGAAAAACAGCCGTGCACACACGCGCATGCACACACACACACACACACACACACACACACACACACACACACACACACACACACACACACACACACAGATACAGCAGCGTTCAGAATAAAGGAGCATCTTTAGATTTCTCTGAGTGAAAAACATGCCAGCTTTCCCACACAGATTCCTCCTGAATATCTTTCCTGATTACCGTGTAAAATGATTTCTTATCCACACAGATACGGTTTCAAAAAAAAAAAAAAAAGAAAAACTTCAACTTTCTTCGAGGAAGAAAACCCAGAAAGTTACAGAGACATTTTAAAAGAGCTGCACATTATCACACACCCCCGTGCCTCCTCCGTGCCTTTTCTTATTTGCCTGGAGTTGGGTTGAGAACAGCAAAGCTTTTCTCACATCCATTGTTTGATCCATTTCACACCAGCCCACTTCTTTCTTTATCTCCTCCTGTTTTCTCCTTTCTCCACTGGCGTGCCGCCTGAATGCAGGCATTTACAGTGGGATGGCTTCTGGAGCGCTTCTGAATGAGAGGTTCAAATTTTTAAAATATGCTTTTTTTTTTTTTTTTTTCCTCTGTTTCCCTTTCGATTCTTGTTTTACATATTAATGCTTCCTGCTGTGTGAATTTGCTGCAAAAAAGAAAAAAAGGGAGTGAATGATTGTGAACGCTTGCGGTGTGACACGAGATCTCGCAGTAATGCAGGGCAGGACCGTATATCATGTGAAGGCTGCCTAAAACAAAGCTCTGTTATGTGAGTTTGTCTGGTGAAGCACTCAGGCACCTGTGTCCATAGACACAGAGCGAGGGGCTTCACGCCCTCACCTTCCTGTCTTAACAATGTAACGCTCTGTTACAGCATTTATAACCCTTGAAGTTTTTCACATTTTGTTACAAACTTCAATGGATTTTATTAAGAATTTATGTGACAAACCAACAGAAAGTGGTTCATAACAGCTAAAATGATCCCAACTCGGGTTTCAATTTTTTTCTCTCTCTCTCTGCTAGCTTTGAACATCTAGACACTGAAATACCTCAACTAGCCAGCTAGCTGTTAGCCGCAGAGTATGCTAAAGCTAGCGCCATCTTCAGTTTTCTTTCTGTGTTTTTTTTTTTTATGTAGACAGCATTTTAACATCTTCCAGTTCAAAATATTTAAAGTAGTTAAACCTGATACAAAATAGTTATACCATCTATCTATTAAAAAAGAGTAAATAAGGTGGGAGTGTCAAACTCAAACACATGCAGTGGGTCAAAATGAAAGGCTTGGTCAAAGTTGAAGCTAACCTTCATATTTTTGACATGAAATTTTCCATGTTGGCACCGGTCTGTCCTTTAGTTTGTGAACATATTTTTCTACTTCCCACCTGTTCAGAAAACCGTTCATTTGGCCATTTTTTGAAGGGGTGGCCCGATGTGAATGGTTGCAGCATGGAGTTACTGAATGTCAATAAAGGAGGTGGACTTGTGGGTCTTGTTTGACACGGAAACACACCAGCAGAGCATTCTGGGATTTAGCGGTCACTGGACATTTGAAATTATCTCACGGGCAAAACGTAACTCCACTTTGGGTCAAATATGGACAACGGTCCTGAATTTGAGGCACAGCGTGAAATTTGTGAAACCCATATTCTATCTGTGCGAACACAAGAGAGAATATTTTTTTTACTTTTTAGTATTTATCACTGGAACCACCTTCAGTTGCAAAAGCAAAACCAACAAAATACACGGATCAGCAAAATCTAATGACAGACAGTTCTTTGTTTCTCCAAATGTGCTTTTAAAATCTATTCTTGCTTTTGTGATCCTGACATCACGCTTAATTAACCGGACGTGCCGTTCGGTCTCCAGCGAAGATCACGAGGCGTTAAGAAAAAGCAAGCAGGAAGCGAAAGCGGACGGGGTTTCCTGCTCGGACTTTAATGGGAATCGACACTTTAGAATTCTGTTGTCACGGCAGAACTGGATAAAAAAAGCACATCATCTGCACCCCCAAATGATTCTGCTCCGTCAAAACCTGTAATAGCTTCACACTTGTCTGTGACATGCACTCATGCACACACACCACCCTCCGTCGCACGCTGAAGACACATGGAAATGAGATGCACACACACACACGCACACAAACACACACGCGGAGGATTTATGCTTGTCAAATATTCCATTTTGAGAGTCTATAAATGATTAATTTGTCGTTTTATGACACACAGCGACACGTCTGACTCTGGAAGTCTTTTGTTCGCTCTGACCACAGGTTATCACGCTACAGCTTGATTCATCATCAAGAGATGCATTGCAAATAGAGCGGAGTGACACGGCGGGAAACAAACACACACACACACACATGCACATAGAGAAGCACACCTCCTGTGATGGTTACACGATTCGATGTGCACCACCTTGGCAATCAACAACTCTGATGTTGCCATAGGGACTGTAGCGTTGACTATAAAAAGAATGGATCTATATGAGGAGGCGGCTGAGGGCGGAGGTGCAGAGTGAAGGAGCAACGGGAAGAAAGGAGAAGACACGGAGAATGAAAAGTGTGAGAAAATTGGTGCGAGGGAAGAGAAGGTGTCGCTGAGGGGTTTGAGCAGATCTCACTTCGTGTGCGAGTGCGGGTTTTCGTGCGCGGCGCACCTGCGTGTGCGTCTTCCGGAGGCATTCGAGTCTGCGGTGTTTGCGCGCGTGCAAACTCCTGTGCGTGCAAGCTTCCAGGAGGAGAGAAAAGCCACAAGGACAAAATGTGATAGAGTTGGTTAGTAAGTGAGAGAAACGAGGGGAAGAAGAAGAAGTAGAAAAAAAAAACTAGAAAAAAGTGTGGAAGACAATTTTCAGCCTCGTTCTCCCTCTTAGTTTAAGCCTACTGCATTGCTCCGGCTTTGCACCATATAGTAAAGATTAGGCCGGTTGAGAAAGCCATAAATTCTACTTTTCTCGTTTCAGAGGTGAACATAAATCATAGCTGCGGCTGGTGTTCCATGGGTTGCATTTTTTTGTGTGTGTTTTCACTTATCTAATTAATAATAGAAACTCAGGAAAAAAAAAAAAAACAGAGAAAAAAATGACTGCAAAAGCCGTCATCTTCTAAACGCACACGCTGCTTTCGCCGGCATGGCCACGCGACTTCCGCCCCCTTTCCCAGCCGTCACAGGTACAGAGACGACAAATTGGCTTCTCACAATTTCTTCAGGAGTATTCATGAGCTGCATATCGCTGGACTGCAAGCGCGTGAAAACGCGTGTAAGAGCGAGAAAAAGAGAGGGAGAGGCGAGTTGAGAGAGCGGGCTTGAAAGCCCCGTGCGCACGACAGATACCACACAGCATATGCAAACGCAAATACAGACACAAATAGAAGCACGGGCAAACACGTCGCGAAGGCACTCGGAGAGAAAATGCACAGCTCCTGTGCTCAAATATGGTGAAAGTCTTGGTCCAAGTAAACACGCGTTTATCCCGCTGGCTGGTGAGGAGGGCAGGCTTCACTCACAAAACGGTTCAAGAAACGTTTTGAGAGAGGACGAAGCCGGAAATTACTGCCACAAAAGAACACACGTTATGTTACGATAAACAACTTAAAATTCAGGGTCTTATTGTTATTGAAGGAACCCTGGGATTAGTGTGTGGTGATTAGATCGTCGTGTTTGCAAAACCACAATCAAATCATTACTTTGCTCGCAAAAAAACAAAAAAAAAAAAACAACAAAAACCCCCCCACAAGTCAAGAGAAGCGAAACGGAAAACCTAAAGGAGAATTTGGAGATGTGGAGACATTAGACAAACAGATTTTATAGCTTCTGTGTTAGTAGATTTAATTCTTTTGCTGCGTTAGTTGTCAGGCAACCAGAATATCCGTAAAAAAAGAGAGAAGAACTGTGTTCGCCAAACAAAAGCTGAAATAGCATCTTAATTAGAGGCAGTTGTGGGTGGATTTCATCACCTTTGGTCCTTTGACCTCCATGTTGATTAGCTGGTTGGTGTAGCTGAATGTTTATTGTGCACCTACCAGAGAGCGGATGCAAGACAACATTTTAGGGAATGGAAATGTTTTGTTCTAAAACTGCGGCACAAGTGCAAGTAGTGACGCTTAGTATGTTTTTATTGAGGCTGTGTCATTTTCTGCAAGGTAAGAACAGGGAAACTCACTGTAACGCACTGACCTTTGTGTCATCAGAGACATCTCAAAAGAGACATTTTGGAAACTCCTATCTTGAACTGAAGAGACGCACATGATGGAAATCTAATAACTGGCCTCACAAAGTCGACAGGATTTGGTTGTGTCTCAAGTAGTTCCTCTCAAAGAGAGCCATTCATCCCACCTGCTACCTTCTCCGTTTTAACTCTGCTAACATTGCGACAGGCAGTTACATTATTATGGACTGAGGCTGCATTAAGCGAGTCGCTAAGGAATGTTTTTTCTATCGCATTACATCCTACCGGGCAAAACCCGAGGCGAGATTAAGCATGTGATTCATGCGTTTACTTTGCTCTGATTTTCTCCCCCTCAACCTGTGCAGATAACTCAGCGCAGCGTTCTTCTGAAAGCAAGAAAACTGCACTTCGTACAGCTTTATGCGGCAAAATGTTTCTTAATGACAGTGAAGCCCAAATTGAGATAGGAAAAAAAAAAAAAAAAAGCAGGAGGGACATAAAGAAAAAAAAAATTAAGACAATAAAAAAAGTATCTGAGAAGAAACGAGCATGAATGCATTACGGCTGTCTGTACAGTGGAAACCCCTCTGTGCCCTATTTTTGCAAAACATAACCTCTTATCTGCTCTTTTCAAAAAACTCTGCTCTGCACTAAAAATTCAGGGCTAAAGCTCCAGAAAGACGGATGACGGCTTCCCTGTCATGATCGCACATCGTCTTCCAGCCTCCATTCAATAATCACTAATTCAACAATCCTTGCTTGATTAAATATAGAAGAGGCTGGAAGAGAGTCAGACGAGAGACGAGACGAACGGGAAGAGAAAAACTCTGCAAAATGATTTAGAAGAGAGGAGTTAAGGAGGGGAAGGGAGAAAGAAGTAGGTAATACTGTTAAATGTTTATTAGGGTTTGCCAATGAATAAAGCTTTTTTTTCCCCTCCCCACTAATAGATCTCTTTTAGCTCCAAGCTGAGCCCAGTTGGGCGATGTGATGTTCTCTCACTCCCACATACTTACTTAGAGCCAAAAAATCTGCTGCACACACGACTGAATGCAGAAACGAGTAAACACTTGAAGTACAGTAACCTGAAAAACGATTTATTCATTCTTTTGTGAAAAAGTAATCAACCCCCCCGTCAATTCATGAATTAACTTTTTTTTTTTTTTTTGGAGAGATTGGGTCAATTTCACCAGACGTACAGCTTTACTTAAATAAGCTGACTCAAAGAAATTCAAAAACACACGATCTAGAAACTGGCTGACGTCTAGAAGGTATTAATTTCTGAGTTTCTAGGACTCCAGCAGACCAAAGTGAGAGACATTTTCCACAAATGAAGAAGAACATAGAACAGTGGTTCTGGTGGCTGACCCACCAGAATTACACCAGGAGCTTATTGATAACATCAGGTATCGCTTTCCTCAGTTAAAAACGTGTATTGATTTCACCTGGAAACTGTTTTACTTATCTTTGTCTAACATTGCAACTTGTGCTGTATTAAAATTACTAAAATATGCGTGACAAGAAATGTGCAAAAACAGAAAAATGTGTAAGGGAGCACACTTTTTACTGCACTGTGGCTGTAGTCATCAATATTTTATTTAGGAATATAAACTTGGGTATATTCCTGCACAAATGCACTTAGGACTAAACATGTCTGCACACACAGATTAAACATCTTTTTATGTTATTTTTTTTACTAAACTTTATGGATGCAACAACCAAGATGTGAATCCATTCAGAATTTGTTCTACATATTTTCATTTATTCCAATATATATTCACTGATGCTTTCTGCCTTTAATCGGCCTATAACCGTGCTAAGAGTTCATTCCCTCCGTGAAGTCAAAAAGGAGACGAATCCCGACAAGCGTCTTTGAAAGCAACAGTAACATGAAGTAGGGGGGGGGGACTAGAATCTATTAGAGAAAATGTGTTTTTCCAACTTTCCCCCACATTATTTTCCCATGTTTGTGAGCGGATGAGCTGCATTTCATTTCCGACGCCTGTCCCTCTTCGTTTACCTGTTTTCTTTGCCATTTCACGATTCATTTCCTCCTTCAAAAGCACAGTTTTTAGCTAAGGATAAGAGAATAACCGAGAAAATACAGCAAATATGAGACGGCATTTTAGGAAGCAGCTGCAGGGCAACAACTTCCTCGTTCCAGAGAACGAAGGGAAGGAAAAGACAGGGGAATACAACATCATTATTAATGCAGGAAAGGTTTCTTTAAATTGAACCCGTAAAGTATCACTGGACGCTTCTCCTTTCAAATAAAGCACACCAAGGTCAGGAGAGGAGTAAACCACCTGAAGGAAAAAAGTAAGGAGGAGGGCTGAGCAAAAACATGAAAGATATTTCCTTTGTTTTGAATATTTATTGTGCTCCTTTTAGGATGCAATGTTCAAACTGGAGCCAATAGTAAGTACATGATTGAGCTGCATCCTGTTCTCCTTGCAGATTTTAAAGGTAGCAGTAGAGTCTAACGTGGTTTAGCTTTGATAATTATTAATTTAGAGTAAAACGTTTATGTATGTCCAACACGCACTGAAACTTAATCCATTGTGAGAAAGTTTATTTGGTCTTTTTCTTCTGTATTAAGCAAATTTTCCAGAGATGGTTTATGCCAAAAAGACGTCAGCACCTTGTTCTACACGTTCCCTGTGTTCCTGGAAAGCTCCAGAAGGTTTGGGGAAAAACTTTTTCAATTTCCAGGTAAGAGTCTGAGAGGTACATCAGCTCAAAGATTGGGACATTTGTTTGATACCCTAACCATGCTCTGAACGTCTCCACGTTGTCTCCCTGACCT
This sequence comes from Poecilia latipinna, assembly GCF_001443285.1. Classification (NCBI taxonomy): domain Eukaryota; kingdom Metazoa; phylum Chordata; class Actinopteri; order Cyprinodontiformes; family Poeciliidae; genus Poecilia; species Poecilia latipinna. The sequence goes on along the minus strand of NW_015112663.1, from coordinate 635,877 downwards.
GCATGTTGTCTTCAATGGTCTTTATGATTCTGTTTGTTTACTTATGTCCCCTAACGAACCTCCGAGGCCTTTACAAAGATATGCTGAGAAGCTTACACACAGTTTAATAATAGGATAATCTTTTTGCACTTTTAACACCAGATTTTATTTTGTGGTATCAGAGTAAAGAAGGAGCTGAATACACTCGGCAGCGATATGTACCTGCTGTAGTGTGACATAATTGGAGAATCATTCAAAAATTGGTACCTCTGCTTTAGCAAAGCACTGCGCAACATAAATATGTTTAAGCTAAGATTGTGACTAAATTAGGGCTCGATACAGACACGTTAAGAAGCTTAAAGAAAACACTGTATTTGTGTGTGTGTGTGTGTGTGTGTGTGTGTAACAAGCCTGGTTACAGACATGGATATTCCCCGTGTCAGGGATAATGTTTACATTGTATGAGCAAAAGCTAAAGTGCTTATGCAACTCGGTGGTGGAGCGGCTGTTATTTTCATTACCTGTCAGGATCGGTATTATGTCATTCTTATGACAGCGCTGGCCAATATGTCAGCCTCTTTAGGCTGAGTGCATCCATCTGTGTTACTATATATCTGACTGTAATATCTCTCTGGCCGTTGGCCAACTGGATCTTGGTCTGCCAGCGTTGCTAGTGTTTCTCAGAGTATCTCTCGTGCTCTCTCCTCCGCCCTCGACGCCCCCACGGACCTAAAAATATTGGACACAGTGATATGAAAGCAGATGCTCCGGCCAACTTTTTACATCCCTAAAAATCCATGAAGAAAACTGACCGTTTGCACGGCTTCAAGAATTTCTATCAGCGCCGGGGTCCAAATCTATAGCCGAATGCGCAAGTTTGCACTTCCAGTGGTTGCAAAGACATTTAGGAAGGAGAAATCAATTTGCCCGAGAACTGGGCGGCAGAATGACTGATTTCAGGTGAAGCTTTTCCCCCCACGTCGACTTAAGAGGGTCCACTGGCCCTCGGGAGCAGCCAGTTACTAGAGAAACTCCTGCTGGGGCCACTCTGTTGAGGTTTTCAGCCTGTTCCCTGGGGGTCGCCACCACCACTTACCCGCTGAAATAAAAATCAATGGCTTAATGATCCAAAACAGGAAATAGAATGAGAGGGGTGGAGGGGGGGAGAAAAAGCAAGTCCCTAAAACAACAAAATGTCTTTTGGCAAGGGACATTCTGTCCTGCACCTTCATTTGTTTGTTTGTGTTGAGAGAAACTTGCGAGGATGGGAAGTGAGTGTATATGTAATGTCTGTGTGTGTGTGTGTGTGCACATGGACAAGCAGCTCTGAGAGAGTGAGCTTACCCTAGCTTAGTGGCGCAAAACATATTGATTTATTGATTGCCTGTTTCACCCCCTTGCCATCTCTCTCTCTGCCCGTTATAAAGGCTCCGGGGACTTGAGACTGCAGCGGGGACTGAAAAAGGGACGTGAGGGTGGAAGAGAAGTAGGAGGGGAGAGAGAGAGAAAAAGAAAGGCTGAAAGCAAGGGAGGGTTATCCCATCTGAGAGTTGATCCAGCAGCCTTTTAACCAAAGCCCCTACATCATTCAGATTTATGAACTAAGGTCATGACCAAATCAAAACCTTGACCTATCAGAGAGGATGCCGATTTATAAGCAGCTTGTACTGGGGAGTGGTGGGGACTTGGCAGTCACTTGTATTCTCCTTGGCCCCGGCTTCCCTATGAAGAAAGCTGGATCAGGGATGGGAGGGAGAGGCTGCCTGTAATTTGTGATTACAAGACAGGTTGTGCTTTATCATGCTATCCATGCGTGGTGCCGCTTCAAAAGAATGTCGCCGTTGCGTGCTCTGTTCTGAAAAGCACCGACGGGCCGCTGAAGCGCGGCGTGCGGTAGGAAGCCTACAGGGAACTCTGTCTGACAAAGTGGTTTAAAGCAGGACCTCGCAAAAGTGTTCATACTGCTTTAACTTTTTTATGTTGCGACCTGAAAGTTTGCAGTTGCAGATTGTTGAAAACTGTCATTGTGTTGAGACAGTATGCCAAGAGACAGATAATCTGTGAAAAAAATTGAACCAATCAGAGCCAGGGGGCGGGTCTTAGCGCAGTCAATCACAATCTCGTGCGGCTCAGCTCATCATGTGATCGCTATCCCTCGTAAAAGGTGATGCAGTTAGCATAACCTGTGAATGCTCATTCTAGTTAGCATGGCCACCGATGGCGGCAGATAAACTTTTTTTTCCAGTGGCGATAAGTTATTTCTCCTCCATTTGCACATTTAGTACATGAGTTTGATTGACAGCACTAAGCCCCTCCTCCTCACTCTGACTGACCTAGTCAAAGTTCGGACTTGGAAATCTGTGACAACGCTTTTTTTCCCCATAGATGCTACTTTGCAAAAACAATTGATCGCAAAAAGACTTGCAGCTGTAACTGCAGCAACATGTTATAAAGTTGTAGCAGGACAGCGAAATATGCAGATGCCACACTCTTAAGATTTGTATTACATAACTATGTTTAATTTTTATGCCACCTTGCAGTGTCACAGTACTTCATGCTGACCAATCACATAAAATTCTGATAAATCTCATTGTCAGTTTATGGCTGTAACAAAACATGTGAAAAAGTAGAAAGGGTCTGATTACTTTCTATATTTTAAGACTCAGCTAAGGGACTCCATGCAGCAAAACGTATGAAAAAACCCCTCTGAAATGTAAATAAAACCCAGAAAACTGAACTTGTAATTGGTTACAGGACAAACACTAAAGCAACACTGACATTAGTGTTGTTTTCTCATGCAAGTTCCACAAAAAGCGCAACTTTTTTTTTTTCCCCTCAACAAAATAAACAACTTCTCCTTCATTTCATTTACTTACAGCCTTCCAAGACAGTGAATTATGGGCAACGTTTATGGCACAGAGCAACATGAAGTCTCTTCATATGAACAATGGTTGTATTGCATCCACATTATGTACTATAGCAAACAGCCACTCTCTTCTAAAACAGTCTGGCAGTCATACAGGCACCATAAAAGTCACTCCCTGCTATTGTCTTCTTTAAGCAGCAGCACAGTACATTAAACTGAAGTGGGTAACCATCTGAGACTGAAAGTGAGCAAATATACAGCAGTTAATTATGAATGAATGATAATCACATTAAAAACACAAACACACACTGCAGTTTTCCTTTCCTTTCACAAGTCTCTGCTAACGTTCAGGCGAGAACGCTGCTTCCAGTGCACAATGTGGCAGAACACATGCGTCACCACAGATCTGCGCCGTACTGTAACCCCGTGGATTATCTCATGACTCATGGGGGGGACGCTGGAGACACGGATCCTACCCCATCTCAGTGTAAAGTCCTTTCCTAAAGCATCCAATGAATTATTGAAAAGATGAAATATGAGTCCCGACTCAACGGCCCTCTCTTTCCCCCTCCCTGGGAGACCCTGCTCAAAGAGTCGTTTGTTGCTATATTTGGCCCTTTAAAAAAAATAAATAAATAAATAAATCAAAGAAGAGGACTAAAATGAATGCACAACAATTAAACTGTGTAAACGTGGAGAAGGGGCGGAGGGGGAAAAAGTGCAGAGTCACACGCGGGGAGAAGAAAGTAGGTGTTTCTGTTCCACTTCATGTTGTCACATAAAGGGCTGGTCTATTCTTCCTGAGAGCGAGGAAATCAGGGAGGGGAAGGCCATTCTATTCTTAAATACACGGCATCGGGAAAATTCGATTAAGAGCCTGAGGGGGGCCGGGCCTGATCTAATGAAAGTGGCCCATGTGGTGAAAGCCTCCCTTTCGCCTGGGATGGCACGCCCAGCCGCAGTTTGCCACGGGCCCCCTGTGGCACTGGCAGACTGAAAGACACTACGGCTGCTGTGGTGGACAACAAGTTGATTAATCTTTGGTTTAGAGTCACTGAACTCATTGTTTTGTCTTCCATCTTTTGGTCTAAAGACACCACAGTTTGTGTCCTTTGACTTAGCATTTGGTTTGAAAATGTAGAGTCATAATAACTTTTCATCCCTCACCCCCAAAAACATCCTTCAAGATCATTCATTCATTGCTTTTCATCATCCGCATCTTTTGCTTCCTACAGTCTACTATTTGCCTGGGATGACGAACCAAACCGAAGTGAACCGTCTCCTCAGTCCGATTGACTCTTATTGGACATCGGCTCATCCACCCCAGCCAAACCCGCTCGGATTACAAATGAGAGGATTTAATGGCGCCGTCTGTGGCCGTACTCCTCTAATTAAAATCCCAGTGGCTGGAAGCATTGCAATGCTGCATTGTCTTGGTTGAGGGTCGCCCGCTTTTGGCCTACGAGAGGAAACCTGGAGTGGAAAGGTTAATAGCAAAGACCTGTGCGGTACGAGCGCATGTGTAATTATAAGAACTATGGCTGTGAGAGAAGCTTTAATATCTGCAGACTGTGGGATTTCTGCACCCTTCGCTAGAATGGATCTTATGAAGTTTGAGATGAGCAGACCGAGCTGACAATAGGATGCGACTCCTCGACAAACACACACTCTGGTTACACCACTGCTTTCTTTCTTGATATATCAAACATCTTTCTGTTCTGCATTATAAACTTCCTGATTTCTTTCACTAAGCTGGGTAAATGTTTTGATAATTGTAGAAAAGCACGCTGCAAATTCACCTTCTGACTTTGACGCAGATAGAAATCTATTTAGCATCCACAAATCTCTCTTAAAGTCATTCATATCGTTCCTTTCAAGCCGTAACCAAAATCTACAGTATATTATGTGTAGATATAGGAGACATCCTATATCCTATATTGTGTGTTCTTCCTTTTATGAAACATAAGTGAAGCTGATAATTGGTAGATTGAAAAACGAGGGTTGTGCTATTTTGGAAATTTGAGATATTTTTGAATATCTTCCTTAATCATCTCTTCATTTGACGGTGATTAAGACACCCCTGAACTTTGTGAGTTTTAGCATCTCTATCATCAACAAGTGCAGCTGGAATCCATCCAAGTCAAGTAAATTTAGCACCAGAGGTAGGGATCTTTGTGTTTGTTTCTTGGCAATGAATCTTGTACAGCTGGAAGGTCTGCTTGTTTCTCTTCTAAATGTCATCACAATTTTAAGAAAATACATGTGTGGCATCGGAGCTGTTGTACCATGAAAAGCCTACTGAGTCCTCTCTGCCAATGCTGGATAGCTCTTGGTGGAGTCAGTGTGATAGCATGGGGTGGAAAAACCAACTTCTCACTTCAGAACATTTCAACGCAGAGAAAAAATAATTCTTAGGAATGGGAATCTAATAATCCAGCTTTCTCTTCAGAAAATGTTAATGTTCAAACATCCGATATATCAGATGAAATCAAACAATAGTCAATAACAGAACAATATGTTTGGCACAGGCAGTGAAGACTTGATAAGTTTTCCATTTTTCTACTTGCTTATCTCTGCTGTCCAGCACAAAAAAAAGAATTTTCATTTCAAATGTGGCACCAAACAAAAAGAGGCAAACAGGCTTTCCAATTATTGCTAATTACCATTGTTAAAGCAATGCCACACTAATGGCTCAATAAGATCATTACTTCATCTTATGGCGATCTATGCAGACATTCTGTCTGAACTGACAAAAAAATCACTCACCTCAGCATTACAATTACTTAATGTCACAAGCAGAGCATGGGACCCACCTTTATTCTCTGAGTAATTTAGCTAACATTTGATTGACCCATTTGGTGCATTCATAGAATGAAAAAGGACAAATGAGGGCCCAAAAAGATCAGTCATAAAACCAACGAATATGTCCCGATTGACGCAAGTTTGATTTTTATTTGATCCAAGCTTAAGCTAGCCTCTGCGTACCTTCAAATACCAGAAGCAACAAGTTGTTGAGTTTGTTGATCCAACAGCACATCCAAGTGTTGCCATGTTGTGCGTTCTTAAAGCTGCTGGAAAACCTGCCTCACTGCTTCTGTTTTTCTCTTGATGGAGATTTACTCCGTCTCCATAGTGTTGTGTTACGCGCTTCTGACAAGTACGGGAGGAAAACAAAACAATTTCTAACACAATGTATTTCATTTATTGATCACGGCATTAAAAACACCCAAATTACCAGGAACAAAGATCAAATCACATGTCCACAATTGGATATGTTTTAATCAAAGTCATGTTTTGGGCCGACCACTGATGTTGAAATGCCTTTAAATGATTGCAAATAGCAACATTTCTAGAATGCAAATGTGAAACACGCAAAAACAAAGAGGAAATAATGATTGTATTGATCCGCTGAAGTTCACAGGGGACCAGGGAGAACTGCTCACACTCACAAGCTATTTCCACACATTGGTGTTGCAGTGTGAGCCCACACATTTTCTCAGCACTGATGTGAAGCAAATGTTTTAAAAGATTAACAAAGGCAGTTTAGGATTAGAGGCATACACTTAACTCAGAAATCAGTTCAGGACCGACTGTCTATTGATAAATACAAACAGATGGTGTTGAATGTGGATTCTGATTTCTAGTGGTGAATATAGTCCTGACTCAATTATCATAGAAACATAACTTTTCAGGCCTTTAGTCACTTCCCTGGTCATCAACAAGCTCCATCAAACACTCCTCCGATTTCTTTTTTCTTAGTCCAAAAACACACGTGGACTTAATTTATAAAGCACTGACAAAACAGCAGCTCTTAAAACAAAAGCCTTATGCTGCAAGTTCCTGTAAAAAATGTTACATTTATAACAATATTCTCAAGTTACTGCCACGGTGCTGGTGTTTTGAAGAATACATTGGCAGCTGCTTGGTTAGTTTCACCTCTGAAACGCTCTGATGACTCACGATGTGCAGGTAAACGCTTTTCTTTCTGGAAACTCTTAAAAAAAAGAGAACTGGGAACACTGTGCTGTACGGGACATTTAAAAAAATATCCTTCTCTAAAACTGATTAGCTATACCTGGCTGGAAAGTGAAGAAATTGAGATGGTGACGCTTTAAATTTTGCACAAAGGCCCCATATAAAACAGACGCACACACTTCAAATACGTGATGGGATATTTTTCACAAATGGATTGCCATTTCCTCAAGATCAGGCCCACATTGTCCAAGTTTTATTGTTTTATATCTCAACAGAAATATATGAATAGTTTAAAAGATGGATTATTGCTAAATATTCTCCACAAAACTGAAGATGGGGAAAATTTAACACTGGGGTAAGTGTTTTATAGCCTCTTTTGAAGTTTTTTTCCCCCCACTCCATATTATACTTTTCTTTAAGTAACCGATGGGAGAGCTATATATATTACTTTGAGTGAGAGAGTAAGAATAAAATAAACATTTAACATTTCTCTGAAACATTTCACTCTTTTTTTTTGTGTGTGTGTGTTCTTGGCAGGAAACAAAATCCTTCCCAACAAGGAGGTCAAGTAAAGTGTAACTTTGGCTGACCTCGAGTAAAATCTATTATGCACTGCTTGAGGGACAAAATAAATCCCTCCTTGCCTCTGCAGATGATTCAGAGCTGACAAAAGCCGAGTGTTTTTCCATTCGCCACTTTTATGAGACTCATGGAAGTTTGTAGAAAAACTGCATGTGGTGGTGGGGGGAGAGCAAACTGCTGAGTGGGAGGCGGGTTAGAGCTCAGGCTGACATGAGACGAAACATGCATGATAAAAATGAGAAAGGTCGGCAAGAAAGGCGAGATGAAGAGGACGAGTTGTCTTCCTCTCTGTTCAGAAGCTGTAGACCCAAAGTGATGGTCAGAATATTTTAAACATAGTTCATTCATATAGTGAGATTCAAAGAAGATGAAACCCATGTAAAGGTTTAACATTTTCAGACTGTGCTACTTTTACCAAAAGAGAAGGGGGGAAGGTAAAAGTGATGTTGTGATCTAAGGCAATAAGCATACAGAGGTCCAAGCTGCCAAGGAGCTTCTAACATGTGGGCCAAACAAACCTGCTCTCTTGGAAAATCGCCTGGACCGAAAACCGAACAGTGTGGTTTTAAGGCTTTTACATCACCACGTCTGACACCAACCAGACCGGCTCCGTACCACGTGCAGCGCTTGGCCAGGTACTTCAGTAATTAATATTCCATAATATGGACATTCTCCTGATTCACTACAGAGAACTGTACTAAAAAGCAGAATCAGCTGAGAATGCTGACACGGTGGTTTTTTTTGAGATGTGCAGGAAAAACTTAGTCACAGCCAAATCTGCAATGGAAAAGGTTTGGTTAGAAGTTCACTGCTGCAGCACACCTATTGTTTCCCACGTACCACTACAATGCTAGACATTTTAAAACAGCAGCGCAACAGGCTTGTTGTGTCTTTTTAAATCCAAAGGAAAGAAGAACGTTGTTTTCCACAGGTGGTCAGTCCATCGTAGGGCCAGCAAAGGACTGTGGTTTTCAAACTTAGAATTGTTTAGAGTTCTTTGCCTTCGTCCTAGGAAAATTTTCTACACCATTCTTGACTAATTCCCAATAAATAAAAGATAAATCAACAACATATATTTTTTTTCCTTTTGGTTCTTAGTAGCTCTAAGTTGTGTATTTCACCAATATTTAACTCGCAAATAATGACTGATCCTAAACCATTTTCTAAGTTCAAAGCTACTTCTGTGACGACCTTGGAAAGACAGGTTTAGATCAGAGCGTCTACCACTGGTTAGAACGGCTTAGTCAAAGTCCAGAGGTGCACATAGCTAGTAGGAAATAGGAAACCATGAACATCACAGGTCACAGATGGCCTCCATCCAAGTCTGGCTGTGATTTATTTTAAACAAAATAATGGGCAAATCTTTCAGTCTCTAGACGTGCGAAGCTGGTAGAGACGTAACCCAAAAGAAGTCGCTGTAACTGCTTCTGCAAAGTTTTGACTCACGGGAGCAGGACACGTTCGTGTCACCTGGAAAAGTTCAAGGAGCATTAATGGTTTTCAATGCTTGTAAGGCCAGACTAAGAGGCAGGCGGTGTTGCTACAGAGGTGTGTCCTTTCCCCACTAGGGAATGCACACAAGTCCACTTTCAGAAGAGCCTGTGGCACACCGGGGACCAGTCACGTTCATAAATGCAGAAGAGTATCCAGTTGTAGCACAAAAGCAGTTTAATGCCCCCCCATCTGAAAATATAATTCTCCTCTTTGGCAGGAGAGACGCTCCTTCCAAAGTCTAATAAAGTTGATCAAATCTCCAGATTTCGCCCGCTCTAACCCCTCTGACGACGCTCCAGTCGTTCATTCCTCCACGCACTTCGTCCATAAGGGAAGTTAAGTGCAACACCTGCCACCTCCTCTCCCGCGCCATTGTTCCTCCCGCTCTTGTCCTCCCGTCACTCCCTCGCCGATTCCTCCTCTCCTGCCGCACCTTGTCCCTGCGCTAATGAGCGGGGTAATTATGGATAGCCCAGGCCAAAGGGAGAGGAAGAGGGAGGAGACAAAACAGGAGGCCCTGCGAAGTTTAGCCTGGTTCTCCAGATAGCATTAGTCCTCTCCTTCCCTCTCTGACACATAGCCCTACGCTTAATTAAACATGCCTCAGAGGGATGCAGAGAGGGAAACAGAGAGAAAGTGAGTTCATGTTGGCAATGAGTTGGAGGAGAGAGAGAGGGAAAAGTCAGGGTGATGCAAATGCAGCGAGAGGGAGGGAGAGAGAGAGAGGCAGATAAGCTGGTGATGGAGTGTGGGAGGTGGGGACAGCGAGGGGAAAGGTGGGAGATATGGATAGGGAGGGGTGGAGGTGGGGGTAAGTAGTGAGCCAGAGAAAGAGCGAGTGATGTTGATGGAGGGAGGAGCCGAGGTAAGCGAGCCGAGGAGGAGACGAGGACATCTTTGGTGGAAATGAAACGAACAAGCAAGGGGTTGATGGAGACAAAAAGGATTTAAAGAGTGGTAAAAGGAGAAGGGGAAGGGGATTACGATAATGTATGAAAATATATCCCGGCGGAGTACCAGCCCTGCTGAAAGTACAGCAGGGAGAATGTGCTGGCAAGAAATTTTACAGCATCATGTGAGACTGCGAGTCTGATGGCTCCGTTAGCAGATCGGCACGATTAGTTTTAGGATTCCAAACTGCTGCAAACAATTAACGAAAAAATGTGTTTCGCGACATAACGACAGATTAATGTTTGGTTCGGGGAACGACTGGTTTTGGTTGGGAGCATCAGGAGAAAAATCATGCAGATATTTGAAGGTTGTAGTTGGAAAAATAAAAAATAAACAACAAAGTGATGAAACTGTTTTAATTTAATGAATTTTGGTTTAGTTGTGATGAGGCCTCTTGTCTTCATGGAGCATTTCCATCGGAGCTCAGGGTTCACTGTATCAAAAAGTGGAGAAATGGAGGGAAACAAAATGCACTCACTCACGTCATTAACGCGTTTTATGGCGTTATGTGGTAGGAATGAAGAAAACATCCATCAGTTTTCAACATTTTTGAAAACCCACAGAGGTGATGATAGTTTTCTCCAGCAGAAAAAGACACAAGGGTGTTTACACCCTGGACTGTTCACCAGTTCATTAAAGACACGTAGCCACACTAAAGCATAATCACAAAAACACCCAGGGCAATTTGGAGAAACTATTGAACCTAATAGTCATGCTGTTGGACTGTAGAAAGAACCCAAAGGGCCCAGAGAGACCCTAAATACGCACAGGGAGAACACAGCAGAGGCTGACGTGGATACGGGCAAAGACGAATAAAAGACAGCGCGTCAGATTTAAGAAAAATGCTAAATTAAATTGAAAATGTTTACATAACTAGTGTCACAAAGAAGCCAGGTTCACTTCCGGAAATCTTTCACGTGAAGCTAAGCTGAGTTTTTTTGTTTGTTTTTTTTTTGATAAATTGGAAACTTTCCACGGCAATTCTGGAAATTTCTGGGAAGCTGTGTTACTTACTGGGACATTTAGCATAATTTAAACACACTGAATCACATGCAAACACAAATATGAACATTTCATTTCGTACATTTGGAAGTTAACACCATGCATTGAAGGCATTTACGAAATGATATATTGAAAACCATATTCAATATGGTTTGTGTAGTTCAAAAAATTCAAATGTGTGCCTACAAAAGACTTAAAAAAATAAAAAATATACATATTTAACATTTTTGTTGTGTTTTTCTATAGAAATATTAACTCTGTCATGTGGTCAGAAATCTCATAATCGAGCCTCTGATGAACCTTAATAGTAATGAAAAAAAAAAATCTGTGCGTTTGCAGTTATTTTGCAAATCCAGTTGCAAAAAAACACAAGTGATTCATAAAATATTATTATTATTTTCATGGTTTCAAATGTAATTCTTTCAAAAATACTAAAGTATTCTCTCTGTACACCAACAGATAGAAGTCACGCCTAAAAAAAATAAAATAAATTGTGATCACATTGGGTTCTGGCAACAAAAAGAAAAAAAAAAATCAAAATAAATCTTAGCACATGAAAAGAATGAAAACATCCAGTGAACTTATGCAAATTGGTGGGCCCCATTGTTATGAATAATAAACCAGTCTAATAACGGGACAATTATGAATGTGTAATCACATTAACGGGACACGGAGACTTGTTTAAACCTGACGATGGTGACATGCAATTAGAGAGCAACTGTTATCTCCAGGATCGCATCAATAATTTATCACCGCACGCGTTTTGTGCGTTGCACGGAGATGACATCAATGATTAATAGCTGGAATTGCGTGTCTATCCGTTCCTCAAACACAGACCCGGCATCCAAAGAACGGCTGGCGAGAATTACAGGAGGGAAAATGTGAGTTTTGCACGAAAACTGTAGAAGACAGGTGAACAATCTGAAAATCAGGCTAAAATGGGAGCGCATGAGGAAATACATAAACCGTCCTACAGCTCAATTAACAATCATTTCACTCCCAGGGCACTGTGGCGTAAGGTTGCCTAGCAAAACCCAACACTGCTGATAGCACAGGTTAAAGGAGGTAGAAAAAGCTGGTTGTTTTTCTCTCTCTCTCTCTCTCTCTGTCTGTCTCTTAAGACCCAGAGTAGAAAATGCAAAGCAACATTTATCTCCCCATAATAAATATAGTGCCAGTGCAGCTCACTCAGAGGGAAAACGAGAACTTCCACGGAAGTTTAATTAAAGCACAGGAGCACCGCCTGTCAGTCTCAACATCTGGGCTCCGACGGATCCTCCCAGCAGCTCGCCTCCACGGTGAAGCGGGAGCGGAGAAAATGAAAAGGAGCTCGCACTTCTGCGGCGTGGCACTGAAAAACAAAAAGGACGTGAAGGAGCGAAGACGGCGGCGATGGAGGGAGACGGGCTGAAAGTTATTCACCGCGCGCGACGTTGGGAGTGCGGCGCGCGCTTAAACTTTAATGAATACAACCCTTAAGACATGATGTAATGAGATCAAGGGAAGAAAAATAACACAGCAGTCCCAAAAGAGGGACGAAGAGAAGGTGGCGAAACGGGGGGGGGGAGGATGAGAAAGAAAATAAATTCTCTGTCATTGTTGTTGACTCAGCAATCACTGGGTAAACACACCACAATTAAACTGTGCCCGCTCTGTCCAGCATATGCACAAATCCAGCTATAACTCACTGCTAAATTACTATTGATTCACCACGGCTAGGTTCTGTGCACAGCTTGCAACAAAAGGAATTGTACATCAAAGTTCTGCCAGTGAGCTGCGGACCGTTTTGAGCAAATAAAACGTGAAAAAACTCCAACGCGCCAGAAAACCCATACATCCATCTGGCAGATGTGAGCGATTATAGGGAATAAGATGAGGATATTCAATTAAAAAACATTTGCTCCCCTCCAGCCCCCCCACCCCCTCGTCATCAGTTCTGTTTTCCCATGGCAGACAGCCATGAAGAAAACACATCTGGGAGTGATCTATGCTATCTGTCTCTACAGGCTGCAGCTCCAAAAAAACAAAAAAACAAAAAACAGAGAGGGGGTGGGGGGGGGGGGGGGGGGGTTAGGGGCCCATGTGGGGGGGAGAAGCTGGACCCCCCAACCC
>NW_015112663.1:592504-619902 GCF_001443285.1 Poecilia latipinna | reverse complement strand
AAAAAAAAAAAAAAAAAAAAGAGAGAGGGGGGGGGGGGGGGGGTGGTGGGGGGGGGGTGGAGGGTTATGGGCCCATGTTGTGGCGAGAAGCTGAGACGCTCAGACCTTTAAATAACACCTATAATTGTGAGTTTGCAAAAGGCGGACCGGTACAGTAGCCAATCCTGGGAGAGTTTAGCTGCTTCCTGGTAAAGAGGCATGCGTGTTGGGTCGAGGCGCAAAACGCGGGCTTGGATCTGTGTAGCGAGCTCGAACAAGAAGCGCTGCTCTCTGCAGAGACGCCGACTGAAAATAATTTGCTCGCAGGGGCTTAGTAGGAAAGCTTTGAGTGGAATGATATTAGTACTTTCTCTCCAAGAAGACAAATAGGGGAAGAAAGCAGGTGAAGGCGCGTGAGGGATGCAGATCTTTCCTCGTTGGACTGGCAGCCATCTATTAGCCGCAGTCCTACGATGACTTATGATACTTTTCTGGACGCACGCCCAGAGTGAGATGCAGTTATGCGGAGGTAATGCCAAGTGCTAATGTACAGCAGCTCCACTGTCAACTCTTACTGAGCAACAGAAGCGGTTAGTTAATGGCAGGCTGCTGTTTGTCTGAAAGAGGGAAAACTGGCCTTTAAGGTGTTATAGCTGTTAAGCACCCAATGAAATATTTAACATTGTTACAGTACGGATTATAAATAGAGAACAAATCGCACTGATTTTGAAGTAGCTACTTCAAAATCAGTGTTAGATATGTAAAATAAGGTCACTCTTTGGAGAACTTTGAATTTTACCAATGCTGTATGAAATGTTATAGAGGCACTGAGTTTTTAAAGTCATACTCTGATTTGAGGGAGAGAAAAAAATCAGAGTATCTTGGTGGAGGGCAAACCAGGGCTCACTAAAAAAAAAAAAGGAGATTCTCGTGTTGAATTTTAAAGTTTCTGATTATTGGGAAACTTAATAAAATTCATTCTGGATAAATAAACCAGTTGGGAGAGCAAAAATGTAACTTCAGAAAAATGTTGGAGGTTCTCTGAGGTTCCAGTCACTCCTTCAGAAGGAGCAGGTAGTTTTTTTATGCTATGAAAAGAGTCAGGAAAAAGTCTTTAATGGAGGAATGTCTAGAGATCTCGTGAAGCTCACAGCAAAACAGATCAACTGTATTAATCTCTTATTAATCTCTTAACCCTTCCTTCACCAGCCCTGAGCGACTCAGGCTCAGTGGATTCTTTGCGGTGCTAACAAACCTTACAATCATGAGTCAGATTTAATGAATGTGATTTGTAGAAGTCATAGTTACAGTTGACATTCAATGTTTTACCTAGAAAAACTTCTCAGAGTACAAAGCATCAAAAAGGTGACCAGCTACACAACGACACTAAAGGTACGCATAGGCTAAAAAAAGAGACTAAGATTAGATATAAACTTTTATTCAACCAACTTCTTATAAGAAATAAGACAAGCATATCTTAAAAAAAAAAAATAATAAAAAATGTTAATCTGCTGTTCCCTGCCCAGATGCTCTGGCAGATTACAATCGAGACTCGACCTGGACCGCAACAAAACGATGCGATGCCTCCGGTCAGAAACTTGTTGGCAAAAAACTGAAATATAACATTTCAACCTACATCTGTCAGAGGAATAGATTATTATGGACGTCGCTGTATGTTACGCTGAGAGCAGGTTAAGCTAATACTGCATCCATTCCACCTCTACTGGGTTAGAGAGAGCAAGAAGAAAAGGAAGGTGAAGGTTGCTGTGAGGAAGATGAGGAGGGAAAATGAGAGGGAGGCGTAGCGATGCCGGCCATCAACCTTTTTCCTCACACACAGGCACAAGGAAAATCATATTTATCACTTTGATCTCACACAGTAAGAAGCGAATGCGTGAGACGTATCGAGTGAACGAGTGGCTTAACAACGGCCACAATGCAAGAAAATAAAGTTCATTTATATATTTAGCCTTAACAGGATGGATTTGGTCAAAATTACTCCACAGAGTTTACTTTCCTGTAGTTCAAGTAGTAAAATCAGTAAATGAGCAACTTTTGTGGGTTGGGCAAGTAAATTACAGCTACAATGAGCAAAAACAAGAAACAGGAGAGAAACAAATATGGGTAAATAAATTAGCGAAGGGCGCATTGCAAATTCGATGAGGTGATAATAATTACGCCAACTATTACACAAAATGACCTTCTGTAAATAGACATTAAATGAATGAGAACCGGTGGATTTTTAAACATGATCAAATATTAAGGTATTGAGCCTTAAAGAAGTAAAAATTCAGATTTATCCACTGACATCAGCTTTAGTTCTCCATAATGTTCCTGTACGATGGTTTAAGCAGGTCGCAGTTGAAAATGAGACGTTGTCTCATCATGAGACTGACCCATACAAATAAAGATTGGAGGTGAATGAATTAACTTGCGCAACATTGTCAATATTGCAATCTCAAAGGAAGGCACGGACATAAAACATGGTGTGGTTTCGTACTTAAAATGAAATAAATCCATCCATGCTCTGACTGCCAATCATTGTTCTGGTCTGTCGAAGGGGCTCTGCCTCTCAGTGAAGCTTGCTTCTGATTTAAGTTATCAAAAATGATAAACATAGTGACTGCAACATCTTCAACATCAAAGCAAAGAGAATAATTGTGAATTTTTTTTTTATGTTAATTGCAGCTCAAAGCGTCTTAACCATATTTAACAGTAACGTTGGACGCTTTCATAATATTCTGCAGGCCTGGGACAGCTGTCTCATTGTCTCTGCAGACGACGCTTTCAGGTACCATCATAAAATCTGCCCTTGTAATTGCCTTACTGGTGTCAGTGGTTCATTTTGCGCGAGCTTGTTTGGGATTAAGGGGAGCTGCTGTCAGTGCCCACCCTGTTCCAGGAGGGTGGCTGCTGTAAAATGCAGTTCGAGCGCACCAAACTATTGTCCTCTCATGGCCAAGGTTGTCCCTGAAATCAATAGGAAGATAAAAATAATCTTTGTGATTAGAATTTAAAAACATCCAGGGGCGAGCAGTCCTGCAGTTTAGTTATTAGTGTGCAGAGAAATCTACTCTCAGAAGCCATTAAAGGAGAAAAATACACTAAGTAGCTTACCACTAAGTGCTCCTGTAAGAGCCATGTCACACTTCTAAGTCCTTTACTACCCATGAAGATGTGTTGCTGTTCTGTAAATGAATTATTGGTTGAGGCTGGATTCTGGCCAAAGACAACCTTGCTGTGGAACATGGTTGTTAATTAGGTCTAGATGTGCTTAAGGGATAACAAATGTGCACAGCCACCACATCTTTAACATCCAGCTGAGGCTACATTTCTGCCGCAGCACCTTTCTTTCCTTTGATAACCTCACAGGCTCCAACCTCAGAGAGACGGCGGCAAAAAAAGAAAAAAAAAATGCCCCGGCCTCTGGCATCGAAAGCAGGTAATTCATGCAACAGCTTAGTCATCCTTCACGCGCCGCTGTTATTTTGTTTGGCGGCCAGTGGAAAATTCATTTGTCTGTTTAATTTCACAGGTGCCCTCAACACACTGATCAACAACGGGCACTGGCGGCGAGCAGGCGGCACCATCTGTGCGCAAGGAGCGCCAAGGACCCTGAAGAATTTGCTCTTTGCCACCAAACACTTCCGACTGCAGAACGCAGCCTGAGTCGTGCGTCTCTGCTCGTAAGACCGACTGAGTGGAAGAAGGCACGTCTCCTCTCCTCATGATCAGTTCCTGCAAGTGGGTTTCACTGAGTACCATCGCTAGCCCTGTTGTTACAGCCAGTGCACGTCTGGGATGACTAAAAGGTGGCGATAGGAAAGAAAGGAAGGCAGAAAGGAGAATTGCTGGTGTAGCAGAGAATCTGGGTGACTTGGACTTCTGTCCAAAACTGTTACAAGGTTGTCCCGCGAGGACCGTAATCCATCAAAGTGATTTTTCTTCTCTCTTTTTCTTCCACCTCCTCCTGTTCCACCCCCTGTCCTCTTTGCAACGTAATCATTTTCCTCTCTCGGGGTGTGACATTCATAAAGAATGCTTGTGCAGGTGCCGCCTCTTGCCAAAGTTCGGAATCAGCTTTAGAAGTGAACTCAGACTGTGAGATTGCCAGAGGTAAGTTTCTGTACAATGCTTCTTGGCAGACTTACTCCCGACTGTCCTCCTCGCCTCTCTCCCTCTCTCCTGCCTCTTCTTCTATCCTCTTGGTTTTGGCGACGTGGAGCTTAAATAATGCTTATTTCGTATTAATGGTCTGAAAGAGTGCCAAGAAAATGTGCCCCCCCCTACCCCCCACCACACACTCTTACACCATCACCACCATCGTCAATATAAGACTAGATGAATCCAGGCTTTAATGTAAGTAATGCAAAATTCTGGCCTGAGTTTCCATTACAAATGTGCAAAAAAACTTTTTTGATATTCTGCTTATGTCAAAAAAAAAAAAAAAAAAAAAAATGTCACAATTGCATTGTTCCCATTAAATAAGAAATGCAATTAAAATTAAACATAAATAATCTTCTACATGGGATACGTCACTAAAAATCATGGCGAAAACCGATGTAAACACTTATATAAGACATATTCATGTATATCGGGTACCAATGTATGTGGCGTTTTGGGGAAGTTGTAGTCAAAGATTTAACAGAAGAGCTACGTATTCGACACTTTCAAATGACAAACTCAACGTCTGACGAACTGAGCGACGCTGTGAGACCTGAGCTGCAGCCAACATGTTGTCTAAGGA
Source organism: Poecilia latipinna (assembly GCF_001443285.1). Lineage (NCBI taxonomy): Eukaryota > Metazoa > Chordata > Actinopteri > Cyprinodontiformes > Poeciliidae > Poecilia > Poecilia latipinna. Next base: position 615,176 of record NW_015112663.1, on the reverse strand, counting down.
GGCCAGGTCCTGCAAACAGTCACGTTGCTGCTGTTTACAAACTGGCATGATGTGAAAAATGTTTCCTTTGCAACTCTGCAGAAACGGCTGAATAACTCCTCATCATAGCGCAAAAAAAACTTTTATCGAAAAATGTGTGTTTTTTTTTTTTTAAGTTGGCGAGTTGTGGAAAAAATTGAATTACAAAACACTGTTAGATGAAATGCAGCCAATCTGAATGCTGGGGCTGAACCTGAGATGCATCATTGTGACGTGTCAGATGTATAAGATTGTCCCAGTTTGATGATCCTTTGCAAATTCAGGTCTTCTGCTGCTGCAGCCCGTCGGACTCGTGATCTGATGTGTGGTGCATTCAGAAGTGGTGTTGTGCGTGTTTTTATTGAAGCGAGTGGATATTTGTGCTGTTTCCAGGCCAGTCTACACATTCTCCATCGACCTCTAACACCACTAAGGCTCTTCAGTGAAAACTTTCTCTTACCTGACCTTTCTCTTTAAACCTGAAAGCTGTCTGCGTCTTAAAATCCCTGCAGCTTGTCAGTTTCTAAACAACCGTGCCATGTTCTCCTAAATACAATTTCTCCCCTATTGTGACATTCAGTTTGTGACCCTTATCCCATCCAGCTTAAAAGGCTTGCTACCATGCGATTGGCTGATTTGCCGTTTTTGTGCTCACAAGATATTGACAGATGGCACTAATAAAACAGCCAGTGAGTGTAGATGCCGTCAGTTCTGTTGGTCATAAGGAATCCAGCTTTCTGATACTCCTCAAATCCGCAGGAAGTAGGACGGAGTCTGAAAACTCATCCTCGCATCTGATGGCATTTTTCCATTAAGCAGTGTTTCTGTAAGTGGCAAATAGCATCCTTTGGGAAAACAAACAAGGGTTTGTTCTAGATTTCTTCAGGTAGAAGAGTCCTTTATTTGTTGACAAGAACGCAGATGTTCAGTCCCCGAAAACCCCTTTGGTGTTCAGCAAAATATCCTCTATTCAAAGTTTCTAGGGAGCTTTGGTGTTTACTTTTAGTTCCAACATTTGCACTAACAAGCTGTCTGGCCGTGCAAACATTATAATCACACAAACCTCGCGACTCAGCCTGGCTGATGCTAAACCCCCCCCACCCCCCAACACCCCTTCTGCTCCGTCTCTGCAGAGTCCTATTTCATTAATGACAGTGCAAATTTTCGGTCTATTGACGCGCAAGTGTAGCACGGCGCGTTTCACAGCACTTTGTCAAATATATAGACAGCATTAAAACACACAGCCGTGCTCAAAGAGAGGTATGGGAGGAGGAGAGGAAAACAAACATCATCTGACAAGTTTGTGCCACATTTGGTTCAGACAGTGTGATTCCCTCTGGATCTGTGAGTGGTGGAGAGGCGAGGAAGTGCGGGAGAGGAGGGAGGGCAGAGCGGGAGGGAGAGGACTGAGCAATTGTTCTTCCATGTGGAAAGGTGAGAAAAGAAAAGTGTGAAGGGGCTCAACCAGGAGGAGGGGTTGTTGGAGTGAAGGATGCAAAGCGAGGGGGGAAGGATGGAGAGAGTGAAGTACGAACGTGAGGCTGTAAGACAAAGAGAGGGAGTTGAGTATTTCAGTCGGCTGTAGGTGTTTATTGGCGGCTGCTTTTAAGTACGATTTGGAAACCTCCCTGGGTTTTTTTTTTTTTTTTTGCTGAAAGTTTGTATTTATGCTGATCCGTCTCCTGTGGGGGATACTCAAAAGTGCAAAATAAATAAATAAATAAAATGTACAAAATTAGGCCAAGAGAAATCCTTTCATGCGCCGTACAATTCAACTGAACAGCAAACAAATCTGTTTGCACGCATTAATTTAACTGTAACACCGACTCGTTGTCGTCTACAACAATCTTACGTCTCGACTTGCTGACTTGGCAGTGTTTTTCTCTCCCTTCCTTGGAAAAGTTTTGCATGTAAGATAACATTTTTTAGGAACCTTTGTCAGTACCCTCCCACTGAAGCTTTGTACAGTAAGACTGATTTTTAGTAACATCTTTGCAAAACCCTACATTTACCACAAGTATCGGGAAAATCTTAATGCGGTAGCAGAGCTTCTCATTTCAGAATATTCAGTCTTAATAAAACTGTGAAGACTGAACGCTGAATATTAATCAACTGTGCTAAAAAAAAAAAAAAAAAAATCTGTTATTTTAAGGTGTGCACATTTATACCACCAGGTTATTGCACATTTCTGCTTACATGCTTTTCCAGTTATCAAATCATTTCGATTTAAAGTTTTATGTTTTGCATGTTAGAGGATTAAAGTCTTTTTCTACAACACAGTGCCACCATGTTTTCCAGAGGAGACTGCATTACACAGCATATTGCATTTTGGGTTATTTTTTTAACTGAAGATTTAAACTGGTATTATATTGAACAAATAAATGTGTTTTTCTTTGATGAATGCATCAACTATGTAAAACAAAGTTCTGAAAATTAAAATAATAATAATAAAAAAATGAAATCGGAGACAGAAAAATTGAATTTTGGAGAAAATGCCACCTGAGCCAAAATGCCCACACTTACTTCATTTTGATGTAATACTGCCAAGGCTCCGGTTCTGCCTTCGGCCCATCATTGATGCCCACACCCATGAGGTCGGTAATAAGAATAAAAACATTTTGTTTCCCTCATTGTTAGCGTTGTATCTTTTAGGTCCCGTGTTGACAACAGTTTGGCTGCTGTTTAGAGGCAGGATGTAACTCATGCATCGTTTTCTCCAAAGGACCCACCAGGCTGGTCTTTCTGTCCTGAAAGGTGGTGGCTAGTTTTAGAGAAGTGAAGAAAATATCAGTGGTGATATTTCTTCCCTTCCCTCTAAATGGCTCTGCCAGTTTCAAAACCAAATTCTCCTCAAGGAGCCGATGTCTCCTCCATGTTATGGAGCCTTATTTAGCAGATAATTTGACTGGACATCAGTGGACCAAAATTGGATCCGACTTTTACCAGGCATATTTACAATAAACTGAATGAATTTACACCTGGCCAAAGGTGATGTTGATGATGCCGGCATCAGTTTTAGGCAACGCAAGTTTTCCACAAACTTGCCCCAAGTTGCAGAGATCAGTGCCTGACTGTCGGGCTTCCTTCTTATCAAAACGCAGAAATTTCCTGATCTCTTTACATCTTTTTCTGGACATAATTTTCCTTGAAACCGGGAAGCCTCTTCCCATCCAGAGACAGTTTAAATGTTTTGCTCCTCAGATGTACAAGAGGCCGATGAAGGCTTTTAAAATCGGCACCGTTTGTTTTTAGTGTTTCAAACATGAAAAAGAAATCCAGTAAGTTTATATATATATATATATATATATATATATATATATATATATATATATATATATATATATATATATATATATATATAAAACCCACATCTTATTTGTTTTACAGTAGTGCTGATGTCCAATGAAAGACTCCAGTGACCAGTTTTAGGCAGTTCATTGACAGCAGACAAGGTTGCTACGCACAATTATCGTTTTCTGGGCATCCATCTTAGTTGTGGCAACAGTATTTAATGTAGCATAAAAAGTAATTATGTTTATCAAGTTTAAATAAAAAATGTCTAAATGTCTCAAATTAAATCTTTTATTACACTTTACTGCAAACAATTAGAGGGGGAATAAATGGCCATATCTGTTTCTTGTAAGCTGTAACCGATTCACATAAAAAGGATTTGCTCATCATTAGTTACACGACTTTACAGCCTCGTCCCAAATTTCTCTTTCAGACCTCTGAGCATGATGCTTGAAAACCGCTGGACTCTCTGGGTCAAATGTTAAACAAACAGCCTGTCCGGCTCTTCGGCATCACATCTCTGTGTTTATCTGTATTTGTGCGTCACTCTCACACGCACGCACGCACAGAACGCTCTGTGGCTGCTGCTCTGAGCTGCTGCTCCCAGCAGTGGCATATCAGGCCATAATGAAAGCTCATCACCCATACTCTGGCAATGTGGACAAGCCCTCTCCCGTAGGCGCGTCCGCACAAACAAAAACACTTAAGAGGGTGAGTCAGAGCAACGGTTCTCCTGCGTCGCGCGCACATAAACGCTCGGCCGGCAGAGGCGAGGCGGGCGGCAGAGCCCCTGCCAGGTTATATGGAGGGACAGAGAGCGCTGAGTTACTGCACAGTGCAGCCACTCTCCACGGCAGCACCATGCAGAGTCCATAAAGCATGATGGATGGCCTATCATCATTTACCTCTTTGGTGACTTCTCAATGCTGTCACACCCTGCCAAGCACATGCAAGAAAGGCGAGACACACCGACACAGACAGGCGAGCGAAGGCAGAGTATAACGACAAAAAAACAAAAGGAAGGCAATGCGCAAAAATTATGCTAAAGTGGGCATCGGGGAGAGTGGCAGAAGGGGAGAGAGGAAGAGAGAAAAAGCAGAGACTGATGAGGGATCATCTTTGATGTTTGGTAGAATTCAAGCACTCTCAATCACATCTGCAAACACACGCGCGCACACACACACACACACAATCACAAAAGAACTGAACCGTCCTCTGTCCCTTCTCTCCTTTGATGACAGCACCCCACACACAGAGGCCGTATTTAGAGCATGCAAAATCTACTGTCTCCTCCACTCTCCTCTTGTCCTCCTCTCTCCGCCACGGCAGAGGGAGCAGGAGGGGCCGAAGGAGAGGCGAAGGCAGCCAGAGAATAACGGAGGCAGAGGAGGAATCAACACCAGATGCAGCTGAATGACACAGTGATAGTTTGCGCGTCAAAGCGGCTGAAACGTCAACATGGAGGCAAGACGAAAAGAAGGCGACGACTGTAAAATAACTTCCAAGAAGGTGACTGTAGCCAGAAGGGGCACCGGGGAAAACGGCCTGAACTTCAGCACAAACGGAGCACTGAGCTCTGCAATGAGATGAAGGCGAGCTCGGAGGTGGTTGTTGTTTTTTTTTTAAAAAAAACCTTTTAAACTTCAGATATCCTCCCACTCATTTCTGCCTCCTCTTGTGGAGCCCATGTACAGTTGTTTATTAGGGGCAATGGGATGACTATGCATTGCACTGGAATAAAGATGCAGAATTTAAGCGAGCTCCTAAAAGCCGGGATTGTCCTTCGCTTATTGGCTTTTTGTCACCTCTGACCTTACATGTCTTGTTTTGCTCCTGCAGCATCAGAAATCTCTCTCATTCACATTTTCTGAGGCTGAATCATTTCGACTAAGGCAAAATGCCAGTTTTGTCTGCTTATCAGATTCAAACCATGTAAAAAAAAAAAAAAAAGCAACAAAAAAACAACATACCTGCAGGGTAGAAAACTATGTTCAGTGTGGATGTGCAAAAAAAAAAAGAAAAAGAAAAAGCGTGTCATCCCAAACTGAGACATAAACAGTAGGTCACTGCCATTAAACAATAACGAGTTATCCCTAGGGGTGTAGGATGGCTCACAATATTAAAACAGCACAATATTTCTCAAGCCTAAGCCGTTAGTATGCCTGAATATGAGCAAGCAAACGCTAACCCCTCACTGCCCGAATCTAATAACAGTAAGAAACAGATGAACAACACTTCGCCATGACTCAGCTGCTAAATTAAAGATTGTACTGATTTTAATTTGATTATTTTATTGATGCCACTGTTGCTAAAATAATCCTTACTCTTTAAAGGAAATGCATCATTGGGCTCCTCAGCTGAATTACGACCTGATGAAGTTTGAGGGACGTCTGTGAATCTGCTGCAGCTACGTCCCACAGCTTATTCCAAAGAAAGGAAACCGTTCTTGAATTGTCTTGTTGTGCTTCCTGTGGCTTCCTGTTGAGCTGCTCAACTCACAAGAGTGTTGAAGACGTGCAAAAGAAACCTGCAACACGTTTTGGGTGATAGGTTGTTAGCTAGCAATGACACTAAAGTTGGCATCTGCCTAGGGGCTTCAAATTCTAAGGTAAAGGGATTTCTTACAGTTTTTCGTTTCTTTGGACTGTTTTTGATTGTCTATATTTTAAAATGTAAAATATTTAATCTAATCAAATCAGAAGTGCACGACACCAACATTAAGACCTTCGCAGAAACAAAGCATAAAAAGACACTTTTTGTAGTTTCTCCTGAAATATTGCTAAAATCTTGGCACATTTTCATTCGCCGCAGCCACCTGCACTGTCTTTTCAGCCAGACTTATAGTTAGACCACCAGTCAATATCTATGAGTAGCTGGTGTTTTTTCTAAAGAAGCAACTGGTCCCAGTCCTCTGCATCATGTGTCCTGAACCAATATGAAATATCCAAACCTAAGATGTGTCACAGCCTATATATTTTAAATTTACTCACTGAATACATGAACCCTACTTGAAGTCTGATTAAACAAATAAGTTTGGGACTTCAGTGGTTGCTACTGACTTGCATGTAGGGTTATTTTTTTTAATGAGTTGATTATCTTTGAACAACAGCAACATTTAGCCTTCTCTTATTCTGTAAAAAAAAAAAAAAAAAAAAACCCGGTTTCAGCTTCCCAAATCCTGTGACAGCTCAATGAAACCCAGCGTATGTGAGATTTAAATTTGATTACATCCAGGTTTTGTAGAGTATAGAAATAACACAGGTATAATTAGGCAGAATGAGGAAATCCTTAGGAATCTGGCAGAAAGCATTGAAAGAGAATATCTCCACCGGTTTCCCTTAGAGAAACAGAAAGACAAACAGCATGAGGGGCTGCTGCCTCTCTGGACACCGTCTATTGATCGCCACCTGGCACAAATCACCACAACTTTAGCAAATTGCTATTGAGAAGTGACCTGTAATGCAATTACTGGCCAATCCGGGGTCTTGGCTGCCATCAATTATTAAAAGCTGCCTGAGTCTTGCACCGCTATCCCGTCTGAGCCGGAGCGTCATGTCATTATCACATCTGCCGGCCACCGGCTCGCCAGCTGCTTCAGCTGAAGTTGGGAATAAGATTTTCCAAGTGCCACGTCGCGGTCCGCTGAACATATTGAATAACTTGATAAAAAAAATAAAAAAAAAAGCAAAACATCAAAATACAATTACTAAAGTAAAGTAAAGTAAAGCCGAATGGCTTTCATAACCCTTGCGGATTTGGGTTTAAGGTAATTTTTTATATTTTTCAGACATGTTTTTCCCGACTGGAGTGGCTCAAATAAAGTCGTGACTTGGATCTGATAGAGAAGCTGCAGATCAGGGTGATGGAGAGGAGGCCTTCAAACGCGCTCATCGTTAAGGATAAATCATCAAAGTTCCAGTGAAGAAATGCAAAACGTTGGTCCTTCATTATAGGAGTGGTTTGGTTCCTGTAATACCAATAAAAAAAGAAATGATGACAGATTTAGCTCTTCTGAAGTGTGGCTCCCAGTTCCTGAATGGTGTTTCAATCATGGTTATGATTTGAGCTGCACAATTCTCCAATCGCAACAGCCATCCAAATATCTCTGTGAAGAATATTGCAATTGCAAATGACTGATTGACGCAATATTTGGGCAAGATACTATATTTCAATAATCAGACATTCCCTCGCCGTGTCTCAACTCTGTGTTTATTCTGACTGCGTTCAGTCCTGAACCTGATGTGCATCTGTAGCGGCTCAAGTAAATTAGGTCATGAGAGTGGAGGGGGCATTGTGCAGTGGTAAAAAGTAAAAGAAAAATGTGAGTTCATCATAATCAAAATCACCACTGCAAGTGTCAGCTATTAAATATTTTCCTGATATTGTGAAGCCGTAGTTATGGTAAAGGAAAACATAGATGCCAGAAGTATTACGGTACTGGTAAGATATGACCTTTACTTTGAAACGGCTGTCAGTAGCTTACATGCACTCGTCACAAAAATTACTATTATAAATGTTTAGGGCTTTAATGCTGTATTTCAGCTGCTTGAGAATTAATTAATACCAATTATGGTGGTTCTTGAATTCATACAGAATCAAAACGATGGATACAGGCTCAGGTAGATGTAAGATACAGATAATAATAACAAAGCAAGACCAGTTTGGGAGCCGAAAGAGCCGGCTCTCTGAAAAGAGCCAAACTTCCCATCGCTGCTTTGAAACACTTACATTAAGTCCAGAGAGTAACTTTAACGTCTATTAAACAGGACTTATAAGCAATGTTCATTACAAAAATAAAATGTCTTAAAGAGGCAGTGAATACAATAAAATAAAGTCCTTTAAGGCAAGTTTCCTCGATAACCTTTAATTTCATAACAGCGGTAGGTCGCCTTTGAAAAAACTGGAGACCATTGATTAAGAGAAAGAAGGAATATAGAGCGAGATGCAGAGTATACTGGGCTCCATGCTGTTCAGTAAAAGCTGTAAGAGCCCTGTAAAGCCTCGGGGAAAAATAAGATCATTGAATGAAAATGTTCTCTGCTGTTTCAAAGCATCTGCTCTGTCCCACACTGACAACTGAGCAAGAGGCTCGGGGAGCTGAGCAGACAATCCCAAATCACACCAACGCCCAACACCAAGGGAAGGTACAGAGAGCGCGGACCAGAAGGTGCTCCCGCCACCCATAAAATGCTACTTTAACAGATAAATTAAGCTGTAAATGTGACTGATTTATTGGAATTTTATCGTTTCCAGATGTATTTCTTTTTTTTTTTGTGCCTTAGCATTTAATGTGCATGGTAACATATCTGTACAAGACACAATGATTTTTTCCTTTTTAAAAAGAAAAAAAAAAATCCTGACATTGCTACACTGACTGTGGTGGAAAAGACAAACTCTGCTGTATTTCTTCTGGGCTTGAGAGCATGAAAAGACAAATAGATATAGCAGGATGACATAAAGATATTCTGAGAAGAAAATAATAATAATATATATATATATTTATATATAAAATTCCTTCACTGGCAGGATGTTTCAAAGCAGCTGGAGTTTACTCACTACAGCAGCAGCAGCAGGAGGTAAAACTGTGACAACGGCAGAATGACTATCACAACCAGCTTATGGAGACACTTAAATCTGTGAACTATGCTTCCGTCCTCTCCCCGGCGACAGTCACAGGCGCTGCTGGCTTTACATCAGTAAGGAAGCGCGGCGCTCCGGAGCAGAGCTTATGGAACGACTCGAGTCGTACGAGGAGAGGACGGCTGAGTTTTCTCGACTCTCAGACAACGATTTGGATGTCACAAAGGAGGTTTCTCTCTAAGATCCCGTCACAGATGAAAAAAAAAAAAGTACATTGAGGGAATCTTTAAAACCAGTTTTCTTCCACCATCCTAGTGGGTACACTGAAGAGCCTTAAATGCCAGCTGTGACATTAACACTTGTAAATGCTCAGCGGGAAAGGCTGTTGTGGATGAAGAATCAGTGGTGCACTGTGAGGCAATGCTTTTGCGGATCAATACCGACTCAAGAAAAAGGACAAGTTGATTTCAGTCTGACAATAGCCGGTGCCAGTATTAAAGTGAGGCCCCCGAAAATAGCCTGCTAGCAAGGCCATCTCTACAGAGGGAGGTTTCTTCTCCTTTGCTAATGTCTGATTTTGGAGCAGTTGCACTGCTGGCCAATGTTCACTCTCTCCCTTTTTAAATGAGATTAGCATTTAAAACTGGGTTATCGCCATGGCACTGCAGTTGTGCTCAGTTTTAAAAGGTGTGTAATTTCACATATGGATAATCAATCTATTGACCCGGCGGGGGAAGCATGCACCACTTCTAAAATTAGTTGGCTTATTGGACTATAGTGAACTGTTGCCTCAAGGCAGATGAATAGTTCTCATTTGTACAATCTGCTCAAACTCCACTTGGCAATGGGAGGTTGTAACATCAGGCCTAAAGCCTAATGATAATGGGAGCATTCAGACTTTATATGACAAAGGACGGTGTGGAGGCTTATAATGATGTTACAATTAGAGTGCAGTTCACATTTTAAACCTCACGGGGCTTTAACCAAAGCTATTGTATCTGCCCCAAATTAGGTGGACATCAAACTAATTCAAGCATTCAGAGATTGGTTAAAAGCGTAAGCATTTCTGTTTTGCCAAATTGATAATCCTTGGAGGGAAGAACATTTTTCCTGCCGTAAATGTACAGTGCCGTCATAAACCGTAGACCAGCATAAAGCAGTAAATGATTCTGAAAAAAAAAAAAAAAAAAAAGATGTGACGGGTTATGAGCAACTTTGTACAGGAAATACTGGCATAAATTTCGGTTTTTGTGACGTACCCCAAAAGCTACGTCACACAAGCTGAGCTGTACTTACTTTGAAAGGTGATTCTACAAAGTATTTTATAACAGACCTGCATGTTGTTCAAACAGGAAACAGGAAAGACTCCTGTTTGAAATTCTAGTCAAGAGAAATAATAAGTCCTGCACAGTACAGAACCGGTTCAGAGTGCATTAAGGCCCATGACTTGATTCTGGCAGTACAGTGACAAAAGAGTTTTCACACGTTCAACAATCCAACAGGCACTTTAGTTCAGTTGAATTAAATAGTACTGACAGCTTAGGCTCATTTGAACGAGGCACTCTAGTTCATTACACAAATCAATCAGTGAATCAATCAAACCAAAACCATAGGCATTAATCTGCTAGCACAGCCTCCACTCAAAGCCTGGATACAGTTACCTTTCCACTTCAACCTAAAGACGTCTGAGCTCAACGCCACTGTGCAGACTGCACTCTAAAAAAGTGTATTTGGGCTGTACGTCCAACCTCAATTAATTATTTTGCTTTAGTTATGACATCTTACTGTTTTTTGTGTTCAGTTAGCTTAAAAGTTACAAATCTTTAACTTAAAGAAACTTTTTACTTTGACTTTACTTGAAACAATTGAGTTCAACGCCAGTTTTGTATCCTGCATCTGACCAACTCAATATATTATCATCATAAAAACTCAATTCATTGACTTTATCCAACTTAGACTGCACTCTCAAAAGTGTACACTTTTGAGAATTAAGTGAGAATTAATGTAAATAAATCAATAACATGAACTACAACCCAAATATGCTTTTGAGAGCGCACTTTTGAGTGTGCACTACAGAGTGCATACTTTTGAGAGCGCACTTTTGAGTGTGCACTACAGAGTGCATACTTTTGAGAGCGCACTTTGGAGTGTGCACTACAAAATGTACACTTTTGAGAGTACTTGTCACCACTTTTGCACTCTCAAAAGTGCAATTTTAAACTCATTTTAAACACACTTAATTCAGTAAAAAAAAACTTGATAAATTGAGTTAGATAGGCATAATTGAATTATTTGTTGCCAATTGAAGCCATTCAATTAAGTTGGTTCAACTAGTTTCTTTTTCCAGTGTAGTGACTTTTTTTTTTTTTTTTAAGTTTTGGCTTCCTCCAAAAGGCACTGTTATTATGCGAGAACAAAAGATCTTTCTGCCAAAAAGCTGGATTTGTGTGTTATTGCCCTGCATAAAATCAGCATATAATTGTGTGCTGATATCCTTTTTACTGGAAGCAGCTGCCCTAATGTAGAAAAAAAAAAAAAAAGGGTCCAAGACAAAGGTGCTCAAAACTGTAGCAATAGGTCGCATGTAGATAATAGGCAATTCTCAGTCCCTCTACAGGGCATAATAAGAAAGCCTTAATTAATGAATTATATTATCAACAAACAGTGTTTAGCCCCTGAAATGATTCCAAAGCCAAGCCTTCCTAGCTGCTGTCCGCGAAGGGAGACTCATTTGAATTTTTATTGCAGGCTTATGACCTGCCAGATTCATCCTACAAAGTGCCTCGCTTCAAGGCTTTGCACTGGTTTGGACAGGAATACCGTTAATTCTTTTGTTACGCAGACCACCGCTAATAAATGCAGCTCTTTCTTTTTATTAGCCGTGTACGACTTGAAATAAGTCACTCCGCTGATCTACGAGTTTAGAAAAACCTGCCTGGCGTTTTTTTTTTATTTTTATTTTTTTATGCATGTGCCTATTGATTTCTTTAAAGTTGGAGTCGTTTTAGCTAAAACTCGCTTGTGTTTCATTCCAGCTTTCTGACAGTGATTTTGTATTCATTAGATGGAGCACGTTATGTGGCAAATGGTTTCTTTTAGCTAAGGGTGATTAGGATAGTTGATGAGGTGATGGCTTGGGGAGAGGGAGGCGACACTGCACAGTCAGTGGCATTAGTCACATCGACGTGAGGCTATGCCTCCTGAACATGGCACCTCCAATCTATAATCTACAAGAAAGGATGAATCTGGAGCACTTGTGCATGTTTTAAGGGACACAAAATATAACCGAGCGTGGCCTAATCTCCCCCATCCACATTCAAACACCTCTTCACCCACTTTACCTGGGGAGCCTGGCAGTTATTGACCAATGAGGGCGACTTATTGAGAAAAAGCTGCCATGAAACTGGGTCGCGGGAGCCAATCAATGTCATGGATTTTGTTGCCCTGGCATTATCTCAGCTGAGTGGAGGGGGTGGGGGATTGGAAAAAAGAAACAGACACAAATCAGTTGGTGTAGAGGCACCTCAACTATAACTCTCCTCCCACTCCCTCCATCCACCCACTCTCTCCATTCTGCCTTCAAACACCCTTTCCACTTTCTTCCGTCCGGCTATTCATTTGCCGTCCTGTCTTTTCTCCGGTTCGCCTGCCGCTGGGCTCGGAGCGCTGCGTGTTTATGTGTGTATGAAAGCTCCCTGAAATGACGCATTGATTCTCCGCGTTCTATATTTCTCATCTGGCTCACTATTACAGTGAGAGTCAATCAACGCCATATTTCTCTCCTTACCTTCTTCCCCCCTCTGCTTCTCTTTCCGCGAGTATCGGAGTATCATGTCGGTGAATGGGAGTGTTTACGAGGAGAGTTGAATTGCAGTTACAAGAGACGGGTTTGGAAAACGAGTGTGTTGGGAGTACCAGTGGTGTGCTTTGCGCGCTATCTGTATCTGTGTGCTTGTATATATATATATTTTTTATTTTAAAGTGGATTGGGGTGGTGCGCATTCAGGAGTGCGCGCCTTTGTACGAAGGGTAGGAGCTCGTGTCAGTTCTGTGGCCTTCACCGTACTGTATTTTTGACAGTACGACTGAGGAGATGCCAGATCTATTTTTTATTTTCTACAACCTCTCTGAGTGCAGGAGGATTCGCTGGAGGGTATGTGTCCTCAGCGGTTTGCGGACACGCCACACCAGCTAGTCCTGCAATAGCGAGGCCTGTGACCCACACATAAACACAGACACACACACACGTGCACACGCGAAAACCACATCCACCCACTTCTGAGGACTTTTGCCAGAATCAATAGAGGAGCTTTTTAATGCTTCTTGTTGTAGTCTGAAACTGGAGTACAGAATCACAGGCTTTATGGCGAGGATACGATGTTTTTGATGTGCCCTCTTTTTACTGCATAGGTCCGTCTCACACACCCACTCCCAGAACTGGAAAACAAAAATACTCAATTTATGCCGTCATATTGGTAGATTGTATTTTTTTTTTTTTTTTTTTTCAATGGTGGTAAGATAAATTACACATCTCACACTCATTGTTTGTAGACCTAACCAAATATTTGCTGCATAGTAAATTATGAAAACTCTGCGGATGGAAGTGAAACGTCCTGCCCCTTTCAGACGAGTTTGGGACGCAGACGTGTTGGTGTATGTAACAGCCCCCATTATTACTCTGCATGTCCTGCAGTTCTCCCCACGTTTGATCGCGAGCTGAAGTTAAAACGGACTCACTTCATGAATTTTTAGAACTCATTTACATGATGACTCAGAACTGTGGCAAACTTCCAGTTTACAGTTGCTACGTAGCGACGCTTGAGAGACTGTGCGGCTCTCAGAGAGTCAATGACGATATATCTGGTAAATCCCATATACATAGGGAGTCAGCGGGAGGGTAAACGTTGAATGAAATGTCTTTAGGAGCTGGCTGTAGGGACTCAGAAGGAGTTCAGACACGCCGAGCAGTAAAGTCGAAAGGAAAATCTGGCACAGTGCGACCGAGTGCCGGGGCGCACTGTGTGTAGCTTTAACCCAGGAGGATTAAAAAAAGGAAAAACAGACAAAGCATAATGGAAGACCTGTAAAGTCGCATGCTGTAACCTCGGATTGAGTTTGCTTTTTTCCTGAATGGGAATTAATTCATAGAAATCTTAAGTGTGTTGTTCAAGTTAGGTTACCGCGGCTCCTAATTTGACAGCATTTTCTCCTCCCCGGTTTTGTATTAGGCAAGATCAAAGAGGCGAGAGGGAGCGGAGAATTAAGTTTGTTAGAGAAAATGAATAAGAAAAGAAGTGCAGACATGCTTGGTGCAAGTCAAGATGAAGCCATCACTAAATCATTGGCCTACTTAATAACAAAGAAGATGATGCCCTTCAGAACTGCAGAGAGGCCAGGCTTCAAAGAACTCATGAAAATAGTTGCTTTATAATTGTTTCACTGGCTGCTTCTTTTCTTTTATTTTTTTTTTATTACGGAGCTTTATTAGGCTTTTGCTTCGCACCTCACTCCCCACAGCATATGTCTATAAGTCTTTAAGTTAATGGTAATTAAAATCTTGATTGGATTTTTCTTGATTTCCCTAGAAATAGTTATAATGACGATTTATTTTTATCATATTTTATTTAACGAAATTGTAAAGATACTTAATTCATAATGCAGTCATGTGTAATAAATGAGAACATACGTTCCGATTAAGCTGGTTTGTCAGATTAAAAGCATCTTTTTAAAAAAAAAAAAATTAGACCGCATTTTTGTATTAAAAAGGTTTTTTTATTGGTCTGCTCTCATATTCTAATCTTAAACATCACAGTTTCCTTGCTGTAGGCAGAAGTTGCTGAAATGTTCATGTGTGTCTCTGGGTAATGTTTTATCAGTGATGGAGTTGAACAAACTTCACATCATTTTTAAAAAATATATAAATATATATTTATAGTTTGACTGGTGCTTATTTGAATAAAACACAAAGTGACAGTCGTCTCAAACTGAATGGACCTGGTGACTAGTCCATTCATGTTAAATAAAGACTTTTGAGTTTTCTTCTTTCTTTTCAAGGCCAATAATACTGAGGTATATGCGGCAAGGTGCTAAATGAGTGGGAGCCCACGTCTGAGTATCCCTTTCATTTCAGATCTGTTCCTGAACAGCAGAGTGACTTTCTGCTTCCTTTTCCAGTCTACAACGTCAATTATCTATTCAGAAATCCTGTCCTATCGCGATTCCTTCACTGAGCAACGTTCCCTCTGGAATTCCTTGAACAATAAAATGAAAAAATAAAAATGAGCAAGCAGAACACTTTTTTAAAAATCATTTTAAGAACTTCTGTTTGTGGTTCGAGAAAAAATAGTTGGTCCAAATAGCTTCCATTGTTTGGATCGGCACAAGTTTAGAGCGATAAAACTTCAGAGAAGAAAAGAACAAACAGCAGGCGCAAAACAGGTGCAAAAAAATCAGGGAGATTACGTTGGTTTTTCAGTCCCCCCTTCAGTGTCTTGGCTTATTTATTTATTTTTTTAAAATAATTCTTAAAGGTTTTTAATGTTACCGCTTGTTTCAGTGCATCAATTCACCATCAAATCTTTTCCTGGGCACACGTGGCAAAACCGAATTAGAAACGCTCAGAAAAATTGTCACTTATCACGAATTACACCTCACTAGTGTCACCTTGGCGTCAGTGTCTTCACCTGTCACTTGTTTATCCAAAAGTACCTCCCGACACCGCAGACGCCAAGCCTCACCCACACATGTTCTCACCCCTCAGTACTTTGTCTGCGACTACATCAACAGCCTACAGCCATGCTTACCAGGCATTTCCACCAGGAAGCAGAATCCCTTCTTCCCTGAGCTCACCTGACAGCAAAAGGAAGAAAAGCTTGGTGGAAAACTTTTCAGAACATAAGGGGTGCTGCAGAACTTTGAGGATAAAAAAGCACACCAGGAGATAAAGTAAAAAAAAAAAAAGGGTAGGTGGCTTAAAAAAAGGAAAAAAGGGGGATTTCATTTGCAGGGTTTTTTTTTTTTGGGTTGTGTTGGTCTGTGTGGATAGGGAAGAGAGAAGAGGGGCGGGGGACACGACGAGGCAGCAGGGGGAGGTGGAGGTGGAGCGTGGGGAAGCTCTCAATGCCTCTTCCAGGGCCGAGTCGTCGCTCGGTTTCAAACGAACTCATTTATTCTGTTTTGCTGGCTTTACCTTTAACTACAACAAAAGGCCGTTTACCGTTCCGCCTCCGTGAGCGCTCGGCTTCAAGGTTTGTCTACCATCTGGGTCTGTCCTGTGGCATCGCTCCTCTTTACTTCACACTCACCATTAATCTAGTTCAAACCTTACTACCATCCCCTGCTGAAAGTAGAGGATAGTAGTAGGAATTAAGCAATAACTAAGCTATTAATGATCGCTAATTAATATGTTAGTAATTACCAATTAATAAGCTATCAGCGAATTGCAAAATAGCATTTAATTGTTAAACTCTTATGCAGTGTGCAGGACTTTGCTGATGTATTCACTTTCCCACAAATTATGTTTCAGCCTCAAACCTCAATGTAATTTATTGGTATTTTATGAGCTTAACAGTGAAGCAGAAGGGAAATGACAAATGTTGTCCAACTGTATTCATCCCCTTTTACTGTCATACAACTGAAATGTAGGCCAGAACTGAGGAGAGTCCAAAAGTGTGCAGCCAAACGAGTAGAAATAGAGCAGCTATGAGAAGGCCTCAAAGGTTCGTTAGAGAACATTTGGGAACAAATAGTGTCATGAAGACTAAGGAACATATGATCAGGGACAATACCTGGACTGTTAAATATCATCATGAAGACATGCAACCAGACCAAAAGGTGTTTGGAAAAACGTCACGAGAACATCATGACTGCAGTGTAACACAGTAGTGGAAGCAACATCCTGTGGGAATCCTTTCCTTCATAGTAGACAAGCTACAAAAGCCCTGAGAGTGGAGTAGTTTTAAGCTCATTATGTGTTAGAATACCCTAGTCTAACTTTGGGCCTAGTCAAAGTCCAGACCTAAACATCATTAAGAATAAGTGGCAGGCAGTGAGTTGCTTTTTCACTCTTGACCGATCTCAAGACATTTGAGAAAGATTTAGCAAAGATGTGAGTCTTTATATAGGACGAAGTGGCGTTCTGCACTTTTAGCTGTAATTTTCTATATGAGCTTGTATTTGTAGGATAACTGACTTTTTTGTTATGTTACCCTTTCATAACTCTTTGTGTTATTCTGTTACACAAAATCCCAATGGATACATTAAAGTTTGCGATCGCAACAGGACAGCATATGCTGAAAGGGTGTGAATACTCTTGCTGTATTTCAGTGAAATATGTTCAGACGTAATGCTTAAAGGATTGTTTTTGTGCCACAAATAGTTATGTCAAACCCTGGCAGGATAATAAATTGGCAGAGCACAGTTTTTAGGAACACAAAATCTCATTCTAGTTTTGGCCAAATATTTAATCTCTCCTCCTCTCCTTCCATGTGTCTCTGTTCCTTCCCTCCCTCTTTTTCTCGGAATAATGTGCCACTGGGAAGTAAGAGAAGAAGAAGAAGAAGAAGGAAAAAAAAAAACTCTGAGCACGGATTCCCACTCCTCCGCTCTTCTCGACTGCACGTCTGTGATGTCATAATCACTCACATCAAAGGCTGCGCGCTCAACACGGCGACTGTCAGCTTCCCTGGAGGCGTCATTAAAAACGAACAGTGCAAACCAAGCTGGGCCTGACAGAAATGCATCAAAACTTCCCAACGCTCGCCGGCGCGTGCGCCGAGCCACGCCACGCAGGCATTCAGGTGTGTGCGTGTGCAATTAAAAAAAAAAAGAAAAGGAAAAGAAGAACAAACTTGCACACGCACACATACCCACGCAACTGTGAAATTCCCCCCCTGCTACCCCCAAAATCATTTATGCACTAAAGAAAACGCTCACACTGCACAAGATCCCTGAAACTCACATGCAGAATCTTCTGATGAATGAACTGGAGCTTCTCCTCCATCTCAGCACCAGAACTCTGTCTTTATATCATGTATGAATAAGAGCTCGACATTCAAAAAGAGCATGGCATGCACGCAGCTGCACTGTACATGTGACTAATAACATCCACAGCGCCGCCGTGACGCAAGCGTGCATTCCACAGTGTACGCCACGGACCGAATTCAGAGCACGCACGTAAAGTGTAGAAAGAGCCCACATCCATCCGCCCACCCAGTTTTCATCCCTCGCTGTCTATCTCAGACGTTTGGCCCACACACTCGGGCGCAAGCACACAGCCATGCGCGTGCTCGTTTACACAAACTGGAGGGGGAGATATAAATAGTACGCGTATGATGTGATATTGTGTGGTTTCTCCCTATGGGTTTGTGTGTATGTGACTGTCAAAATGAAGAGAGAGAGAGAGAGAGAGAGAGAAAGGGGGGATGGGTGTGAGAAATGGGAGGGAAAGATGGGCTTTGCTTAGATTTGCCTCATAGTGAACCCCCCAATCAGAAAAAGAGATTCCAACTGGATTTGAAATAAATATAAGCTGCTGCATGCTTTAAAGACAAAAAACAAAAGTGTGTGTTTGTGTCAGATTGTAGCTGCTTTCTGTTTGTATGACTTACTCCTGGCAGGGTCTTCTGCTCATGCAATGCATTCTGGGCTTTCAGGGCTGACTCTCTGGCACAGTAGGTGAGGAAGGCACAGCCTAAAAAACACACACACACGCACGCACGCACACACGCACACACACACACACAGCAAAGGGAAGAAGCAGAGAGAGATGGTTATGTTTTACCTTAACTCGTCAGAAACATAAAAAGGAAAAAGTCTGTATTAGTCATTAAAAAATACTCAAATATGACACACACACACACACATACAAACACACCACAGAAAGCCTGCAGCTACAGCTCTGAAACTCTGTCCATACAGGGAATTCACTTTGTCTATGTCTGTGGGTGTTTTGTGCACAATGAACTACAATCTAATGACTGAATAAACAGAATGTTGTTTGCCCCTCCCCCTCCCCCCCCACACACATTTTACTGTGGAACAAATGGGAGCAAAAGAAGAAGAAGAAAAAAGAGACTGTGTGGACGTGTGACGATTTGTGTGCTCTGTTGTGTGAGAGCACCCATGCCAGAATCGACGCTTTTAATCTGACGAAGCTTTCTCCCTGGCAGTCTGAAATAGCAGTTATCCATTTGTCCATCGCACCCTCCTGGCTGCTGTGACAGGGATAGACAGCCTGACAGCTTCTCCCTCTCCCTCTCTTTCTCTCTCGCTCCGAGGCCCCCTCCTCCGCTCCTCCCTCCATTTTTCCGTCATCTCCCTGCTCCATATGCTCCGAGACTACCCACAATCCTCGGTTTTGTTAGCACCTGGGTTGACATGCGGGGGTGGAAAGAAGATGGAGATGCAGGAGGCACGAAAGACGACAAAGCCGCGGGGAACGTGTAGTGTTCCCTCGCCGCCGCCGCCGCCCCTCCCGCTCCCCGCCCCGCTGACAGAGACTGTCGGAGCTGACAACCTGTCAATCTGCAGATCAGGGCTAATGATTCATGTGTTTGACAGTTTAATAAAACACATACAAAAGCTGCTGCACAATAGGCAGCAGTGTTACAACACAGCTTCAGTTCATGTTGCATCAGCAGGTGTTTAGCTTGTTTACCCCTCCGACCTCACTTCCCTCCGCAGAACGTGTCCTCTTAATTAATTTAGTCTATTTTAGTCCAATCTAGTGGTGTTAAACATTAAAACACTGTGATATTCCTCATCAGCGCGAGAACTTACTGTCAACATGTGCACCTTAGCTAAATATAACCAGCTCCCAGTAAGAAGGTGACTGCTTTAAGGTTGTTGTATTTATGTTTGAGACTCTTATTTTGTAGTAAGAAAGGAAGCGGTTCTAGAGCTGCAGTGCTGGGTTGACGTTGAACAAAGACTTCTCATTTGGCTGGTCACCTGCTGCCTGCTGTCCTAATGACTTACTCAAAAACAAACTGAACATCTTTTCACAACTTCAAGAGCAGCATATTATATTCTGGGTTCCAAAAGGAAAGAAATGTGAGATTACTGCACAAGAGTCAGAACTGACATATTTTTTACTCTCAGACCAAATAAACAGTGGAAAACATATAGTTTTATCTCTGTCTAAAAAAGTCCAACATTAATAAGAGTGAACCTCTGACTCCCCCACTCCGTCCAGGGATTTGAGTCGTCGGTTTTGACTCACAGCTGTGCAAATTTAGATGCTTGAAAAGTATTTCAAGGAAGAACTACCATTTGTTGCATTTGTACTTTTTTATGTTACAGACTGGAAAAAGTATTATATTTTACTAATGTAGCAAAAGAAAGTTTTTGGACTTATTGACCAATTTTTATTTTTTCTTTCAAATGAAATAATTTATTTCCAGCCAGCTGAAGCAGATACAACTGACCATCCCATAATAACTTTAACAGGTGTATACTTTAGTCTAAAACCACTAGTTCCTAATGGAAAGAACCAGGGCCACTGTATTTCACCTCTAGTACGCCGTAAAACATACTTTGGGATATAAATGGAAAAACAGTAAAGTCTCTACTTTTACATGACATTCTGCTTATTTAAAGCGGTGAAATTTGACATGTTTTCGTTACATGCCTTCCTAGTTGATTACGTTTCATTTCGGCAGCCATGCCAGTTCAAGGCCTTGACCCGAGTTTCTGCCTGCAATTTAGGCAAAGTTTGTCTTCTGATGGGTGACTCCTGTATAAGTAGCTGTACTGATTGCGTCTCATGCGGCGCTCTCTGCGGGCGGCTCTTGCAGCAAAGAAGCTAAACATTTGTGTGGCAACATTTCCAGTAACGGCTTGGAGGAAGAAAGCGTGACAGAGTCAGGGATCATATGATTTGTACAAACTATGAGAACACAGCAGCTGGTTAAAACTGTTGACGCTGATGACTTCGAGGTCGGTGACAACTTCGGAGTTTGCCGTAGGTGCTAAGCTAACGGGCTATTTGAAAGCTTTTCTGATTCGTGCATTAGTTGACGAGATCTAGAATACTTACCAAGTCTTAACTAGACAATCCTACGCTGGCGTTTAGGACCAATTAGTGTTAGCCCAGCATAAAAACATTACATCAGGACATTTTGCAAAGCCTTTATTTGGCTTGTGAAAACAGATAATAAGCTTCCTTGATTTCCCCCCAAAGTATTGCTATAGTCTTCCTCCGTACATGACAAAAGGTTTGAATCGTTCTATTAAACCCCACTGCAAGCACCATCTTGTCACAAACCTCCTACTGCGCTAAACTGTGAAAACTCTTTAAAATATCTAAAAACGGCTATCAGCATGTTGCCTTTCTATATGATAAGTCTTCAGGTTTGATGCTTTTCAAAGGAATACATCTCTCAGTGAATAAAGAAGCAAGCATCAACCTTAAAACTACAGGAAAAAAACAACAACTCATGCTTAGGCTTTGACAGATTCTCTTTTTTTCATTTCTTTAACCAGACGTATCTGCAAGCAGGCTTCGGCAAACACCCTGCTGCCATGCAGCAAACACAAGCGCAAAGATACAAAAGAACCACAGTTTGCTCTGAAAACATCAAGGGCTAAACATTAGACGATTATCATAGACCTCTTCCCCCCAAAGACACAAACACAATGCAGTTTAAAGAAAGCAAGGCCTTCTAATAGCTTTTCCCATTTCGGCTTCACTTTGTTCTTTCTGAATACCCCTGGCTATTTATTGTTAAAAGTCTAGGACTATATACTGAATGTGGGAGCAGAATGCCTGCCATCCTCCATGCTCCATGTCTTTAACCCCGGGTCGTCCTGATGGTGGGACACCGGGGAGCGCTGCCTGTTGGTGTTTTTAATTAACGGCCCTCTCTCTCATTAGGCGGAGTGGGAGCCGGCCGCTGACAGCTCTGCTACCTTCTCGTCCTCTCAGGGCCTGTCGCGTTAATGCTACATGCTAGCGCCGTCCCAGAGGAAACACACACACACACAAAAGCCTGACACTCACTCACATGTTCGGGGTGCAGGCACCCACCGCAACCGATACATTCAACACGGAAAGCAGGAGCGAATCCGTCATTCCAGTCAAAGCAGCACCGCTGTGATCGTCCTCATTTAACCTGAATTTGCACTTTAAAAGTTGGAAGATGAATTTGAATTTCATGTCTAGTTATTGTGATTTAATTGAATAGACAAATCAAAGGAAACAAATAACTCTGAAATAGGAGGAAAATCATGTCTTTAATGACTTAATATCTTCCCCTTTACACTGATACTCTGAAATAAAATACAGTCCGCTAAACTGTCTAAGAGTGCAACATAACAAGCGCACCATGTGCAGAGGCTACAGCCCTCAACGTAGCTGCCCCCGATTTGACCCCTGGCTATTTGCTGCATGTCTTCCTCGTTTCTCCAGCTGCCCTCCTTCCTCACCAGCTGCTTATGAATAAAGGCCACTAGTGGCACAAGAATCATAAAGGATATTAACTTACAGTAATTAAAAATACAACCGTGTGCAATTTAATTCCAGTATGAACACGGCTGATCTGTGCACCACGCATGACACTGATCACAAGTCCAGTGTGAAACATGGCAGTGGCGGCGTTGTGCACTGGGGAAGCTTTCTGCTGCCATCTTGGAGCTGCTGGGAAGAAGAAGAAA
Source organism: Poecilia latipinna (assembly GCF_001443285.1). NCBI lineage: Eukaryota > Metazoa > Chordata > Actinopteri > Cyprinodontiformes > Poeciliidae > Poecilia > Poecilia latipinna. The sequence goes on along the minus strand of NW_015112663.1, from coordinate 592,634 downwards.
ACCAGGGCAGACAAGACAACGAATCGGCTAGCCATGAGCTTCAATTGAGCGGTTTAGAGCCCTGGAGTCCAAACGTTTTGTCAAGTTAACAGAATTCACAGGCCAAAAATATAACAAAAATATAATACAA
>NW_015112663.1:586954-587319 GCF_001443285.1 Poecilia latipinna | reverse complement strand
AAGTAAAGTACAGATACACGAAAACTGTACTTAAGCATAGTAACGAAGTACTTGTACTTCGTTACTTCCCACCACTGACAAAAACATTTGTGGGAAAGGAATGTGTATATTGCTGCTTATCCACAACTTAAAAAGCATTTTGCAATTTTTGGGGGGGCTCAACTAAACCTATTTTCTCCCCACTTCCGACAAAAAGAAGAAAAGAAAGGAAAAAAAAAGAAAAAAAAAAGAAACAAACAAACAAACAAAAAAAAACCAAACACACGCACACGCACACACACACCCACGCACACACACACACACACACACACACACACACACACACACACACACACACACACACACACACACACACACACACACAC
>NW_015112663.1:520508-583395 GCF_001443285.1 Poecilia latipinna | reverse complement strand
ACACACACACACACAGCAAATGAGACTATAATTTGGGTCATTTTTTTAAAGCATTATTTAGAAACCAGACTTAGTTGAACCAAAGTCTCCTTTTGAATAAAAGTCACTAGGCCCTATTTATTTTTAAATTGAAAGGGGGAAAAAAGGTGTGGCTAATTCATATTTGAATAATTCTAATTCTAATTTATCATGAATAATTTTCGCTAATGAAAAAAAAAAAGCTCTCCATTTGCATCAATCACCTGCGCTGGCGGGCCACACTTGTACTGTTTTTGAATTGCAAAGTCACAAATGCCTCCCGGGGAGCACTTTGGTTGCCCCTGGTTTCGAATAATGAGTTAGAATAATAGAGAGTCCAAGACTTGAGTCTTATCGAGGAAGTGTGGAAAAAAAACAAACAAAAACAAAAAAAAAACATAAAACTGTAACAAAATCTGTGCAATTACACTGAGCCTGAATTATTGCGCAATTCCTAGTCTGTAAATTCCATCAGCGGGAAACCTTTCAAAATCACACATATATACATTACAGGAGCTTGATAGCTTCACTTTTGCCACAGTTTTTCCGACTGTAAACACATTTCATAATCAGCTCTGACAACCAAAAATTGTCTAAACAAATTACACAATGCATTTCTGCTGCTAATGTATTCACCTAGCATTCAGCTTTGTGCCCGAATGTGGCGTTGTAAATCTGATTTCTGCATTTATAAAGCAGCAGTAAATGCCCCCACTTGAAAACATGATGTAGTGTCAGAAGCACAGATGTGAAAAAGAGGAGGCAGAGCTCGGTTTTATCACGCCTCATGCTGTCATCGCAATATTGCCAGTATTATTGCAACTGCATGATTTTATACGATCACGCAGTTCTGTACGTCTGCTGCCAGTGAGCGCAGGGACTCATCTAATAGCCAGATATTACATATTTAGTTCAGTAGCGTCAAATAAATCTAAAGCGAAACACAGCAGAGACGCATACGAACTCGACGGCCACTTTATTAGGTACATCGTTTCAATTGCTTGTTGCTAAGACGAGTAATGGACCGGCTGATTTAATGCCTGCAATTCAAAGCATCAACAAGATGCTTTACGCCAAGCATCAGAATGAGGAAGAAAGGAAGGGACTTAGGTGACTCTAAAAAAAAAAAAAATTAAAGACTTGGTTGTTGGTGTGAGACAGGACTTCAGAAACTGCTGAGCCACTGAAGTTTTCATGCACAACCATATCTTGGGTTCATAGAAAAATGACCTGAAAAGGAGAAACTATCCAGTGAGCAGCAGTGGAGTGAATGAAAATGCTTGGCTGATTTCAGAACTCAAAAGGAAATGTGGAGAGGCTGAAGTAGATGGAAAAGCTGAAATAACTTGCTATATCGCCAAGGTCTTCCGAATACCATGTCTTCATGCAAAACATGCAGCCATCTGAGATTACACTGATCTGAGAAAAAACATGACAAAAAAACCAAAACTTTGATTATTTTGATTGAAATTGTTCAAACAAATCTCATACTGCGTTTCTGATGAATCTCTGTTCAGAGTAATAAACAACAAAATTGAGCCGCCTAAGTGCAACTTATATTTTAATCCTTGGGGATAACAACTAACGACAAACCGTCCGGGTGAATACAGGCTCATATGCACTGTATGGCCACAGACAGCTCTAATGTCTGCTTCTGTAATAAACAACATGTGGTTAGAAACAAACTTTCAGTGAAAAAAGAAAGTAAATATCTTCCCCTAAGAGCAGCAGATAGAGCAGGTTTCACAGCAAAACGGTGCTTGAAAAAGGCGGCGAGGCGACACGGTCCTACAGTCTGCTAATTACGAGTCTGCCATGGATCCGTGTGCATTATGTTCGGTTCAAGTCGTACGGCTGGATATGCAGCAGAGGCCAGAGATCTGGAGCCACCTTTCATTCTGCAGGTCTTCTGAAGGTCTCCCTCTTCTTTTTTTCCTCCCTTCATACATAAGCTTCTTTTTTCAGTCGTCCATTTACCTGACTGCTTTCAGACTGATGCATGTTTTATTTGGTAAGCCACTTAACTCTGATCTATGAATCATTCAAGCATAAGAAACACCTACATCAAAGGACGAGCCGGTGCAGCTACACAAAGCTGACACCTTAGCAATGAGCCAATTTTAAGTTGTATCTTTAGGCTTCTTTGTTCCTGGGGGCTTGCCGGTTGAATCTAGAAATAACGCTAAAGATAACACAGCTTGACAGGCCTAAAATAGCACTTTTTTTTTTTTCCACCAGTAAGGTGATTCACAAAGAGCCATTAGCCAAAAAGAATGCACGTGCACGTGGCGCCGAGTCCAACGCGCTGACACACTTCCACATATGCACGCATTAAAAGTGACAGTCAACAAACGTTCAATTTATCATCATTGTCACAAGTCAGATGCTGGCAGTGGCTCTGGTATCTGACTAAGGCCTGCATTGGCCCAGGAGAGAGAGATAAGCTGTTTGTTTCTGCTGTCAATGCTGCCAATTTAGTTTCCCATCACTTCAAATTCAAATCAACAGTAGCGCAGAGGGGATCTGAGAGAACGTGCGTCTGAGACGAGAGGAAGAGATGGTGGGAGAGAGAGAGGGGGGGAGGAGGGAGCAGGAAGGGCAAAGGAGCAAAAAGAAAAAGAACAGCAGAGAGGAAAAGCAGAACAGCACGGGATGCTCGGGAAGAGAGGGGGGGCGAAGGGGGGGTTGGTAGAGCAGATAAGATCACCTAGCTTCTGTGAACACCATCCTCCTGTGTCCTACACTCGCTTCTTATCTCAACTGCTGCAGACACCCTAAAGGGACACACACCCACAGAGAGAGAGAGGGAGAGAGAGATGCAGAAAAAGAGTGAAAGACAGAAAAAAAATTTATGGGAAAGGGAAAGAGAGAAGATGAAAGAAAAGCAGCAAGGGAACGGTGGAGGCTGAATAACTCTGGTGGGGGAAGAAGAAAGAAATCCACCAACTGTCACCAGGCCTCTTTCAAACGGCAGATGTGCCGGACCGCGTTCAGCGCTGACCTTGCTAACTACTGAACATTTTGACTTTATGGGCTGACCTTTCCCGCAGTGCTCTGAAAAGTCGATTATGGAAAACTTTTTATGTTACAAAATTCCAGCGCCAATGAAAAGTGTTCATAGACCCTCAACTTTTTTTTTTTTTTTACACACCGTCTCATTAAACACCAAAAAATCAAAGACCTTTTGGACTTTAATTTTCCTATTATATTATATAATATAATATAATACTATATTATAATGCGAGTCATACTCTTGCTGTATTTGAATTGTCGTTAGTTGCGAGTCACATAAAGACATTCCAACCTTTGTTTAAATTCAAGCATATTCACGTGAGGGATTAACTCTGTCAAAATCCAGATCCAAATCCAATTAATACTTAACCTAATGAATAATTGTTTCCCAGATGCTCTTCACTCACTCTGACTGAGCCTGAGCTATTTTGCAAATTAGAAGATTGTAGTCTACATGGTAGAAACCTGGAAGAGAAATCCCTCCAAAAAGCCTCACAAGTTTGCAGCTCTGAGTCACTAAAGTGCGGCTCGATGCATTTGCGAGCCACACTTTTCGTATTTTATAATGCAAAAAGTGTTGAGAACCATGCATCCTCTTTCTTCAACTTCACCTTTATGCTCTTTGTGTTGGGCCGCCACTTAAAATCTAAAAAATAAAAATTAAAGGGCGATTTTGCAAGGAACCATAAAGACATAGCTTAGCTAGTTTTCTCTTTCTACAGTTTCTGCCAACTGCATAGATTCTCATACTCTGTGTGTTATCATATCTTTGACATCAAATCAGTTTTTAATGGATGTTTATAAAAGAGTGCTACTGGCTCTTGGAGGATTTGTTATCACTCCCGGTAAAGATGCATTTAAAAAAAAAAAAAAAAAAACTCAAAACAATTTCAACCTAAATATGTAAAACAGCATCTTATGCATGACATCCTGATGTTTTTTTGAAATACCAGAACATTTTAAATTAAAATCATGTATTCCCTGGCAATAATCTGAAAATGGGTCGACACTTATAGTCTTCATCGTCACTATGATCCAAACCACATTTTTCGAACTTACAGAATTACAGACGTACACAAAGTCAACGTTCATCCACGAGCATTTGAGTGCCCAGATTTAAATCCCACAGAAAATCTGCAAGAGTTACTGAACACAAGCAGCCAGGACAAAACAGAGCAGGAGCACCCAAGTGAATCAAACAGCTGAATTCCCTCATCAGGATGTCATTCAGCACTGCAGAGGACTGGTAACGAGCCATTCATTTGATTCAGGTGTGATGGATGCATTTAAAAGTTGCAGGATGGTAACTCTGGAGGATGGGAGACGGGGATCCCTACGGTGGTGAAAGGGATGTTTGAATCCGATCTTTATGTGATCCAGCCCTCAGAAATGTTACTGAACATGGTGAAGTGCTGCCTTATTGGTAAAACCGAGTTGTTTAAGTTGCTTAATGTACGGGGTGCCAACAATTATGCAAGCAGTGACTTTGTGAAGAACAGTAATTTCCCAACGTGGGATTTTCTTTCTCCAGAATAAAGGAATCTGTGTGAGATCATTCTGCTGCTGCAAAAAAAAAAAAAAAAGATTCAAAACTTTTCTTGCACATTTCTGCGCAGCTTTCCTAAGGATGCCGTGTGGGATGCGATTTTTTTTTTCAACCTTTTTTAACCGCTGCGCATTAAAATAGGTCATGTCTCATATTGTTATTTTCAAAGTTAACGTTCAGCTTCTTTTTCCTTCAAGTTTTTTCTTTTTCTTTTTCTGTGATTCATCCTTTCTGCTTGTTTCTTACTGTGACATTGCTGAGTCTTGATCTCGCTTGCTGGGAGGTCCTTGTAAGACTCGTGTCATCGTTCGGCGTCTTCGCTTGGATTCAATTGAACTGAAAGTGAACGATCTTCGCCTTAAAGGCGCCTCGTGTCCAAGGGGCTTAAAGCAGTAGAGCCTGTAGTTGTCTTGGGACGAATACTCCCTTGATTGGGATTAACCGATTATCTTTTTTTTGTTTTTTGTTTAGAACAATTAAGCACAGATGTATGGTTACTAGCAGTTTTATGCACTGCTCCGTTATATCAAACTCGTAAATGTAATTTTAATCATCCTCTGAAGGGATAAATAATTAAGGAGGCAGGTCATAATATTTTGTGAAGTACTTGCTTTTCATGTTTCATTAGGACGTCAATTAAAAAAAAAGTGATGTGGCTGACGCCAAAATATGTGGTGGATATAAAACATCTACGCACCTCAGTTAAGGTGGCAAATGTTTGACGTAAAATAATACCACCAAGATAAATCATTTAGGAACTTTTTACAATTTCAATATGACCTGTAGTGTTACAGTTTAATAATAAAAAAAAGAAGTAATGTGTGCAATTGAATAAAAATGAAGAAAACTGAAACAATTAATGTTGTGGCTGTGCTCAGAATTAAACAGCACAATCAAAATCACCAGCAAAAGCCAGCATCAGCAGGGAACTTCAATACAGAGGGATCTTAATGTCAGAAGGTATCACTCAGGAGAAGGGTACAAAAAAAACATCCCTACAAAATTAATGAAAATGAGAAGAAAAGGTCAGGAAGATGGCAATAGGTCTTCAGCAACACAAAAGGAGGAATTCCTTGTGAAAACAATTCTGCATTCTTCATACATCTGGGGTATGGAGTGGAGTGAAAAGAGAGAAGACTAAAACAACCAAGCCCTTATATAGTTTGCACAAAATAATTTCAAGTCTTATAAAACATGGAAAAATCTGCAACACAGAGACAAAACAAAGGTTGAGGTTTTTTTAGCCATAATTCCATGTAAAAAACAAAAAGCAAATAAAACAAAAAAAACAAAACAACGCTGCATGCTATAATAATGACGCCACAGTTACGGTGACGCCCAGTGGCGTCAGCGTCCTGCTCTGAAGCTGTTTATCCTCAGCTGGAAATGAGGCCAAGATTAGATGGAGGCAGTTCTTTCAACCTTCTGATAAAAAGAACAAATTTAAAGGAAATTAATCTATTAGCATAGCAGCTTCGAAAAGCAAAAAACAAAACAAAACAAAAAAATCCAAGTCAAGGAAATAATTGGTTCATCAGAAGAACATTAAAGTTTTGGAATAGCCTGGTCAATGTACAGACCAGAGTCGACCTGAAAATACATTCAGATACATAAGTTCAAAGAAAAATGAGCAAATACTTCCAAATCAAGATGCTCCCTGCTGATAAAGTCCTACCCAAAACAAAGTTCTGAAATTGTTCTTGACTGAGGTTTTTCACCCCACCCACCCACCCCCATCCCAAAATCCTGGCGTTTTAAGGGGGTTTTAATTTACATTAACTTTACTGAAAAAAATCCAACAGCTAACTGCTCCAGTCCGTCTCAAACTGTCTGAAATACTTAAACGATGCTGTGAGGGAAGCACATGTTCGCCAAGAGCTGCTGGAAGCCAACCGCATTCGCTGTAAATAAAAGATACATACATTCAGCAGTGGGGTGAGACAAAAGAACCCCCCCACTGCGGCTGCAACGTAAAGTCTGATGATTGCACTGATTACGCAATGTTTAACTCTAGTTGCAGATCTGACCTTTGTCACATTGGCGGCTCCGATCCAGAACCGGGGAACCTCTACTCTTCCCATTCTCTTCAGACACTAATTACCGTTCTACTACATTTAAATGAATTAGCCGCTTGCGTCGTTATTGGACACATGAATTGTTTTTTTTTTTTTTTTTTAAACCATCATGCACCGCCTGATGCCACCCAAGACTCCAAAACTTGGGGGACAATGTTATTGCGCAGAGTTCTCTAATTAACTCGTGCCTATTAATTCAGGGACTGTAACAGAGTGACATAAAAAGCTCCCCACCCTCTCGCTCTCTCTTCCTCTTCTTTTATTCCCCGCCACAGACGGGCCGCAACTCCCAGTGATCATTTAAATATTTCAGGACATCTTGGTAAGAGCCCGAAATGAGTCAATGGCATTAAAACGAGCTCTGCCGCAAAAGTCCTGCAGCTCCGACTCGCAAAAACGTTGTCATAAAACTTCGTTTGAGGCTGTCCAATTTCAGTCAGTCAATAGAAATTCCCATGTTTCCCTCCACCTTGGTTCTGTTAACACTTATCTCCGCCTGAAAGGGTTGACCAAGGACACCCTTTGCTCAATAAACACAGGAATGCTTTTTTACGCCCCCCTTCCCCTCCTCTCCCTTTTAAAGATTGACCTTAAGACAGGAATGTTCTGGCTAGATTTTTGTGAATGTTAAACCTTAGATAACTCTTCAATTTAGTGTTGAAACGGGTCAGAGTAAAGATAAAAATTCTTGACTTATTGTGTTCGGGGAAAAGGCATAATAAGTTTTGGTCTTTTGGTTGTGTAATGAAAATGAGTACCACTGAGAGCAGAAAAAGAATATTTTTATAAGAGTTGTAATAAAAGAGCTTCTGATTAAAGAATGATACAGCTGCCCTTGTACGGCTGCAGCTTCTTTTCTCGGTATGAGGCTTTCGATTGCTGAAATTCAGCGTGGGTCTTTTTAAAGCTGTGAAACTGAAAGAGAAAAGTTAGCTGCAAAATGTAATTTCATAATTCCCCTAAAGTTCGTCTGGGTTTTTAGCCTTCAGCCACTTGGATGGCACAGTTGTCAATAAAAGAGATTACGTCACATTGCAACCGTATTCCAGGAGGAACGTGGGAAACCGCTGCTGTTGCTCTACTCTGGATCGAGCTAGCTAGTATTGCTAACATAATGATTTGCATTCAAACGACGAGTTACCAGTTTCATTTGGGAGGATTATGAAAAAAGAAAAATCAAAGTGAATTATGGGTTGCTGGTTGGTAAAAAAAACATTCAGTCTGACTTTAAGATCGTTTCAGATTATATTGAAACTCCTGAACACAACTCTGTTGAGCCACCACATATTATGACTATACACTGATTCCATGTGATAAAATGTCCCATGTTATTTATTCTTTATGCAACTATTTCTGTAACCTGCTGATGCTGCAGCTATAACTGTTAGTAACTGTTTTTTTATTTTCCTATGTTTTACGTTTACCACTATGGAACAGGACTAATTTCAATTGTTGGAGACAATAAAGGATATCTTTATCTGGATAACATCGCTTAAGGATTTTGTGTTGCTCTAAAAGTGATACGCAGTTTGTTTTGGTTCTCATTAGTTGGTCCAAACCAGTGAGATTGCGGCTGCAATATTTTGTAAGCATTATAAATTACAGCCCCGTCACACTATTGCATATCTCCGTTGAATATATTAAAGAAGATATGATGCAGACGCTCTGTCTGCACCAATGAAGATTAATTCACCAAGGCGTATTAAACTGTTGGAGTGTGTACCACTGCAGAGGCGTGGGGACCGTTTCTGATTAATTCAGCTAATAATCCTGCAGTTTATAGAGAGCAACTTTCAGCAAAAGAGGGTCAGGTAATCATTAAGACAGGAAAAGGAGAGATGGTGAAACCTCTGCAACGGAGCTGTGCATTTCACACCGTTCATCCCAACACAAAACAGAGGGACATGAGAGGTGACTGAGAAACTTCATACACATGACAGGGGTTGATGTTTCCCTAAACGCCCCTTGAATATATTTACATCTGGACCTATGCAAAACGTGTTTTTAGATACAATATTTGAGGAAAGCTCGTCACAGCAGCTTAATATATTACAACCAAATTTCAGGAAAGACTCAAGAAAAAGCAGCAGAGAAAGCAGGTAATGTGTTACTCTCTAACCATGAGGGGCGGAAAGACTAAAGCGGACATCTATCATCCTAAGCTTACTCCAATCTCAGAAACATCGTAACCTTTAAATTGCCATCACATTTGCATTGAACGGTTATTTCCACCAAAGCCGGTGATTATTTACATGGCCATTAGCGCCATGGAGTGGTGCGACAACAGTTTTCTGCCGGTGGCAAGTGTGTCACATCTAAGGCAAAGTAAGAAATCAATACAATCGTGTTCACTTAAACTGATGTTGTTTTGCTCATATCAGACAATTACTTTGACCAGAAACCCTTTGCATGTCCCACTCTCAACATGAGCTTCAACCTGTGAGCTCTGTGGTGGTTCCTCAACATTATTTACTGTGAAAATAACTGGCTTGACTCAAAATAACAACTCAAAACAACTGGAACAGTGGCTGAAAGGCTCGTAAAATAGCACCTGAAAATCTCCCAATCAGATCCTTCAGACTAGCCAGCAACAATTAGCAAACTCTTGGTGATACTGTGCATCTGCTGAGCTCATTATAGGAGAAACTTGTCAGTGCGACGCTGGTGAAAACGTTGCTAAGGAGCTAATAGAGGAACCATGTTGTGATGACTTTCTGAAGGCAGAGTTTCAGAGTTTTTAAAGAGACAAAGGCCCAATTTCAGGAAGTTAAATATCAAAGTCAAATTTCTTTTAAGTCATGTTTGATAAAATTTGAATTTCTGTAACAGCTGAAGGGAACATAGTTACTTGACTATGCTATAAAATGGCACCATGTGCTTAGAAAACACATAATATTGCCTCTTTAAGAATTAAAGTGGTTTGCACTCATTACAAAGGAGAATTATAATTAGATGTCACATCTTACTACTGGATCAGACCTCTCAGTGTTGCTCCTATAAGCAGCAGTTCAATAAAGCAGACCAGCCACTAACACTTCCTTCACCTTTGCTCACCTTTCAGATCATTACTCAGCACGGAGAAAAGAGGCAAAAGATAGAAGCTATTTTAGAGGACGGAGACAAGGTCTCCAAGAACAGGGCAACTTTCTGCTGTGTCATTTATAATGTTTAACTTGCAGCCATAAACCCTGATTAAATAAGAACAAGCCCTTTCCACCGTCCAACATGAGCTCAGAGAGTGATGCTTTGTGTGTGAAGGGAGAACAACAGAGAACTTCAGCCACTCGCATCGTTTCATCTCGGAAAAGCAGATCTTAAAAACCCAAGAGTTGATTCAGAAACTAATCAGTGCTGGTCTTAAGTCTGGTGTTATTTCAACGATGAGAAGAAAAACTAAAAACTAAAATTGTAATGAAAGAATAGAGGTGAATTTGCTTGTACTGTTCTGTAATAGTTGATTCCCCGGTCCTGTCTTTCGGGAAAGCGAGAACCTATGTGGTTCTGAAGGAGACATTTCAGTAAACTGGGACCAATTGCAATGATTTAATCTTTTTTAGCTAAAACATTGTTCTTCACACCATGTGTGCAAAAGAAATGAAGTGAAATACACATACAAGCAAAATAAAGGCGCAGGATATAAAGACGCTGTTCTTAGAAAACAGCACTAAGTTGTTAAACTTCCTTTTCGAAGAGGAAGTAGGAAAAAGGAAAACAGTATCTTTAAAGATCCTTCCTTTTTTGTCAGCTGATGAAATTTGACTCATAGGGTGTTTGGCAAACCACCAACATATCATGCTTCCTTCAACACGTTTGAGAATTTGAAATATTTTTTTATTCTTCTCTTTATAGTTCTAGATTTTGAAAGTGGAATTATTTTTCTTTGGTTATCACTTTCTGGTGTGGTTTATTGTTGATGCAATATCAAGGACTATCAGAGCACTGTTCAGTTTGTTGTTTCAAAATGGTGAAGAGAATGTCTCAATGTAATAACTTTGTTCTTCGTTATTAAAAGTTCATTAAAAGAGTACAAGGAACTTTGGAGGGATGAAAAATTAACTTTTATCTGACTAAATCAACTTTTAAGTGTTATTTTCTTCTACAGTACAGTCTGGACAGGTACAACCACATAAAATGGATAACCAAAATTTCACGACAAGACGGAGAAAAATGAACTGGCTCCATGGATGGTGTCGGCTGCAGGCGGTAACACGTCCGACGTAGGCCCCGCCTCCACGAGCGGCCATCTCTAAGCTGTCCTAATCGATTGGCGAAGGAGGGGGGGGGAGAAAGGCCAGCTTTAATGTGTTGCATGTGAAGGATTTACTGGAGAGCAGAGCCACAGAATCAATGGAGTAGAAAATGGATCATTAGGACACCCCCTCACCCCCTGACACCCACCCCACCCTTGTTCCCCAACACACCCTCCCTCCCCCCACTCGCCCCCCGCTCCACTGAGCCCCCACTGCCTCACGGTTCTGGACAGAAAAGTCAAGCGAACGCAAACACACGCGTGTGTCCACGCGCAGAAAGGAAGGCCTGATACGGGACGCTATAGAAGGTAAAGCACCGAGTCAGACGGCGCAAACAGGACGTCTGGTATCGCATTGGAACTAAAAATCCTGAACATGCACACACATTTCCTAAAGGGTCCCCAGATGGCAGGGCAGGAATTAAAAATGTCTCGGCCCGCCTCCCAATATCCTGTCAGGCCAATCTACTCACCCTCCTACCTACCTCAGCCACTTTGTCAGGAAATGTTTGGGAGACCGAATTTAGCTTCTCATGACATGAATTATTAAGCGTGGAAAGACACCGAAGATGAACCCAAAGTCTGCTGCATCCCAGGTGAGTCGTTTAGCCAATTTATGGATGATAACTCATTTCATAGTTTAAAGGAAATTGAAGGTGGACATTTTTATATCAAAATGTGCAGGATCTGATCTTTAGTCTAAAAACACTTATTATGAAAGGTTGGGGAAAAATGATCTGGCTTACTGATGTTAGAGGACCTTGACATATTTCTCTGTTAAAAAAAATACTGTAGTTTAAAAAGTCTCAGTAGTTACTTTGGCTGTTCTCATGTACAAGAGCAACTAGTCAGCATGTATCAGGGTCCAGATTGCACTTCATAGATACTGACTACATCTTTATCTATCCATTTAGTGATATGTGTGAGTCTTTAAGACTTTTTCTGTCTTTTTTCTTCTTTTAAATGTATGCTATGCTGGGACAAACACATTTCTCCCTGTTTTGGGGATAAATTAAGTATCTATTGGTCTAATACAAAACTGTAAAGCTAAAAAGTTGCTAGTCTATTTGTTTTCTTTGCAGTAAGGCAAAAAACAATACTCTGACTGCTGCAATAATGACACATTTCTACAGGGATATTAATGTTAGTTACATCATAGTTGTTCTTATTTGGATTTTGACACTAAAGTAAAAGTATGTTGCACACGTTCGTTTTAGTAGTGGCTTTTACCTCAGTAGCAGTGATAAGTGGGCCTGCTTTCGTTTCCACTCTGACGTATTAAGTTTAAGCGTCGCTAAAGTCAGATTTGACTTACTTGTACAAAAGGGTAAAAGCATAGCAGCTATCTTGAAGCCAGCTGACTGGGAGTGAGCAGCAACTGGTGGGAGAGACACAACTCAACGCTCCATACAGGTGAGCAAACGTCCAGTCGCTTTCTCTGACATCTCATGAAAAGGACCATGAATGTGGTGTCTCTGAACTTTTAATTAGCAGTTAATGTGTCTAAATATGACAAGTCACATTAGCCTACTCCTCTAAGGCTCCTGAAGACAAGAGGGACAAAAGACCCTGGCGTTCACTTCAGGCAGATGTCTCTTGTCTGGTTGAATTGGCTGCAAAAAATTGTTACTCTTATCAACTTTCCATTATCTGCAGTGAGAGCAATAATTAAAACACTTAAAATAACAAGCATTGTGACCAACAAGGTCAAACAAGGGCTTACGCTTATGTCGCTACATCGCACAGTGGGAAAAATAAATAATAAAAAAAACACATTTCAATGTTTGTTCTTAGAAAACAGCACTAAAGAGTGGCATCACCAGAGCTCCATAAGCATTTTTGTGTTTTGCAAAGCTCTTCACTCCAGTTGCCAGTAACAGATGAGCATTCTGCGGATAAACAGACAGATACCAAAGATGCATAGAGTTCCTTTATTCCACCGTGGGCGGGGTCCCGTGTCCCGTCCCCTTGGTGAAACACTTACAGGATAAACACTCCTATTAATATTCCTCTGTGTTCCTCTCCACTCTACTTGCCTCTCTTCTCCTTTCCTCTCCCTGTCCTATTATCCTGCCTCAGCGGACATCCTGTCCTGTCCCATCCGCCTTGCCAACCTGCAAGACGGAGATGAGAGGATGATCCAAATGCAGGAGGGGGGACATGAATCATTACACTTCCTGTTGTTGCCCACCGTCAGGGGAAGGAAGGGAGAGGACACCCCGGGGGGCTCCAATTGATTCCAGAGACTTAATTGGGTTTATTAGCCAAGATGTTGGGCCCCACGAGGAGGCTCCCAGAGGCCACTAAGTCCCCCCTACCCCACCCCACTCACCCCTCTGCCACCCCATCCCCTGTTTTCTGAAGGAGAAAGCCTGCGTAATTGTTTTCCCTCCATCTTCTGTGTCATTGTCAGATGGGTCCTGCGGGATTATTAGCAACCCCAGGTCCCTCAATAATTCATCCAGAGCTATTTATACACAGATGGAGAGTCCTCTAAAGTCTCCCCCTGTGAGATTATCTGACGCTTAGACAGACAGACAGACAGAGAGAGAGAGAGAGCGAGAGAGAGAGAAAGAGAAACGGGGCTACAAAGGGAAGAAGAGAGTGATGGACAGGCACATAGTAGAGAGTAAGAAGGATGGAGTGAGGCAGTCACAAAAATAAATGCAAAGACGACCAAAGCGAGGCTGACAGTGTATAAAACAGTGAAACGGAGAGACGGCATCTTTTAAAAGTAGACACAGTGACGGTTACTCTGCCGTGCATTGAGTTTCAAGGTGAAACTCTCTCCTTTGCTTTGCCAAAGTGAACAAAAGCACCATCTCGGGAATAGCACAGCCGCAACCAACACACATTAATGGCTTTTAATCCTCCCCACCCCACCCTCCACCACCACCAGCACCACCTTTTTTTTTTTTCCTCCATTTAACACAATTAAGATGTTTGCAAAGCTAACATGGACTGCTAGTCACCATAGGAAGGACAGATGAAAGACGTTCAGGGATTTCCATATGCAAAGCAAACACAGTTATCCGTCCTTTCTAACGTGTCTGCGCGTAATACCGAGGAAAAAACAACAACAATCAGCTGTTTCTTAAATCGCCGTATAATTCTCTAACACAACAGTAATGCATGAGCATGTAAACATCGGCGACTTAAGTGGTGCTTAATCCTCAACACATTGCGGTCGGACTACAAAGGGCTGCAGGATTCCCTGCCGTGAACGACTTTACAGAAACCTATGATTTTCGGACAGCAAAGTTGGGCTAGGGGGACAGGAGGGGTGGAGGGGAGGGGGGGGGGGGTTGTTTTATTGTTGTCAGGCTAACGAAGCCTTTGGCGCACGCGGCTGATTTTCAAACTCTCTTTGTTGGCTCTCCAGCCACAGATAATTATATAAATTCATTCCCCTTGGCAGTCGCTTTTATCAAGCTCATTTCAAAAGACTGGCTTCCTCTTGGACAAATTGGGACACTGAAAAGGCAGATAGGAGTGATAGTTTTTACATTTTGCATCAGTGGCACGTTAATCAGGGCAAGAATAGCTATGGGAAAAAAGAACTCCTTGTAGGAATCCGGCCATTTGTCTGTAACAAGCAGCATAACAAAAGTTGCGTGTTCATCTGAAACGTGTAAAACGCTCTGCCTCCGCAAAAATCTCCGACCACTAAATGACAGAGTGTGAAACGGTTCTGAACAGCTGATTTATTTCTAAGTTGCAAAATAAACCATGACATGTTTTAACTTATAGGTTCAAGTTAAACCTTTTTTTTTCCGCACACAAAACACCTGACACATTTATAAAATTTCCATATTTCAAGTTTTAACTACTGAAAAAGGAGTTTAAAAAATTAACGTAAGAGCCAGTTACGTAAAGGAGCGTCTTTAAAGTTTAATTTACTGTCATAATTATGAATACGGTCGCAGTTTATCAATGTTTTCACTGGTTATGTGATTTGTTCGGGGCATGTCAAGTCTGAGCGCTGCAGACAACTTCCAACAACCACGACTGGATCTGTCCGCTGCAGATGACGGACGGATGTCTCTGTGGTGGCATCACGTTTCATCAATGCAATTTTTGCAAATACATCTAGACTAATGAGTTATAGTTTTTATGGTTGCTAAGCAATTAAACTTTGCTCCTCTTTTTCTGCTTTGAAGAGTTCCCCTTGAAGTGCTGTAAATCATAGACAACTAGCTCAGAGGAATTTCTCCATCTCCACAATTCCTTTACAGCTTCACCTTCCAGCAACCTTCTACCCATGAGCTTTTTATTCAATAAATAATGTGCAGCATTAGAGCTAAATGTCGTGCTAAATTCAGAACAATGGTCTACTAAAAGAGTTGCTAGAGATCCTGTTTTCACTGAAGGGTTGTGGTCTTAACAGTAAACAAGGTCCTGCTATGGATCCCATAACTACTCACCTGGACTTGGTCATATCTGAAATCGGAGCATTAATTAAAATATTTCAAACAGTCAGAATTGTGACAAAGAAACCCAACTTTTCTCTATTCACCACGCATGGGAGGATTCAACGTCGTCGTTAGCAAGTTGCAGCAGAGAGTTACATCTTAAGGTCACCGAGTCTCCATGACGACGAGTTATTTTAAGTATTTTGTTCATATATTTATCAGCTCTCCAATAAAGCCACAAAGGGCTGCACATCCTTCACTGAAGCAGCGCACTGATTGGATGAAGCTAAGGCTATTTTCTTGTTTTCTACAGAATGTTTTCTTTTTTTGGAAATTAACTTCTGTTTGCTTTTAGGCCAAATAGCTTCTGGCTTTCTGTGTTTTCGTCATGTTGATGAATATTCCACACAGACAATGACAGCAGCAAGGCACATGGAGAAATCTTTCCACACCAACTAAAGCAGAGTACGTACAATTTTGACCTGCTTGCCATCTCCTGCTTTGCGACTACAGGTCCAAACTAATCACCTCAGTGTCACTGGAAACCTGCATGAGACTGGGAGAGACCTCTGAAGCCATTAAATTGCAAGTCTGACATAATTTGCTGAAGACTTTCTGTCCAGATAATGATTTGTGGAATGAGCTAATGCTCTGAATGGCCAAGAGTGAACCCAGCTGAATCAAGCCAACTCAGTTTTTCTTTTTTTTCTTTTTCTTTTTTTTTTGGAGCCTTCAGACATACGCAAAACATTTTTATTTTATAATCAACACAGTTTAAGATTTCCTTCTGATTCACAAAGGGAGGAACTGATCATGCGTTATCTGTGAAGACGAGCTGTAAAGATCCTACTAAGAGGACGACAGCGTCCAAGATCAGCAAGACTGAAGGAGTTTTGAATTCACCTCAGTAGATTGATTCCTTTAGTTGAAACATGGAAATCATTTCACGTTCCTAGAAAACTGAACCCCATGTATAAAGCAAAGTTTAGGGTGTAAAATAAACACATTCTGAATTAATTACAAAGGGGTTACTTTCGAATCACTAAACTGAAATAAATAACTGCAAAAAGAACAACAAAGGAATTTATTTAGCAGAGATTAACTTTGACTGATTTTTGTTGAAATCAGTTCAACAACAACTCTGGCACATTCACAAATTTTTAAACCATCCAAGCTTGATTTTGAGGTACAAAAAGCACACAGGATTCCCTGAATCACAGTCAAGATTCTGTCAGAATTCATTTGTAATGGAAGTGAACAAAGATTTTCAACCTTCTTTGCATGTTAAGCGATTAATGGACACTAACAAACATTTACCTGACACCTCAAGTTTTTCAAATGGGTGCCGTCAACTTTACCTTGTTGACATTTTGAACTGTTGCATTTTTTGGGAGGTTTCAACATACCGTTTTTAAAGTTCTACCCATTAAGAGGCCTGGTCCCGACTTAGACAGCCTATGATATTACACTTAGTTTGGTGAAAGAAAATGTGGTTATATGTTTCCATCTCTACGTGCGAAAGACTTCTTAGTTATTTTTGTTGGGGTCAAAGGTCAACTTGCCCAAATGGGCATTTGAATCACTTATTAAACTTCAGTGTATGTATAAACATGCATGCATGTGGTTGATGTAGGGAGATGCTTTGAGTCTGATGAAGACACATTGAACAGAGAAACTGAAACCTGTAGTGAACTAGTGAACAGTGAACTAGTGAAGAGTGAATTAGTGAACAGGTAACTAGTGAACAGTGAATTAGTGAAAACTGAACTAGTGAAGAGTGAACTAGAGAAGTATGAATTAGTGAACAGTGAACTAGTGAACAGTGAATTAGTGAAAACTGAACTAGTGAACAGTGAATTAGTGAAGAGTGAACTAGTGAAAACTGAATTAGTGAATGCTTTAATAAATACTGCAAAGATCAAGTATGTAGGCCTTTCAATTTTTCAGATATTGGGAGCTTTTGCAGCTGTTTACCTACTGATGTGTGTAACCATCTTTCTTCATTCAAATAGGGAATGCTTACAAATGTAATGTCACACCGCAGTGCATTCTGGGTATTTGGTGCAAGTACGCTAAAATGTAGTGTACAGGTGGCAGTCAGAGAGTGAGACAGAGTAATAGAGACACAGAGATTTTCATGACTGAATGAAACATTAGTTGAGTATATTTTCATCCTTGTTAGATCATAATGTACTTACATTGTTTTTATATATGGGTTTAGCTTTTCTTATTTTATCAAAAATAATCGGGACAGTTGCTGATGACTTTCTGCGGTTGCCCCCCGATGACACATCAGGTCTAACTCAACAAACTAGACAACATAGTAATTGGTAACATGCTTATTTCCAAAGTGAGAAAGAAAACTTGATGTTTAGTTCTGTTCTTGTTACCTTAGCATATCCACCAAAGGAGAAATGCACTGCTGAGTCATGTCATGTAAACATTTGTTGTTAGAAGCTTTCGTTATTGGCTACAGTGCAAACAGACAATAGGATTAGCTATTAAGATTATTTAAATCTGAATTGATCATGTTCAGTAATCACTTGAAAGGAGCTGCTTTACTTTGGTGACAAATTCTGCCTTCTTACTTAACTTTTTGATATCAGGTTGACTAAAGACATTGGTTTAGTGAGCCACTGATGTGGACTGGTTGTGTGTGGCGTTCAGAAGAGCACAGTAAGATTATGACATAGAAAGTTTATGTGTTGGAGAATTTAAATTTAAAAAAATTATTATTATTATTATTATTTTGTTTGTTTGTTTTTGGTAGTTTAGCAATAGCATTACTGCTAATGTCAAACTTCAGAGCTAAGTGAGCTTTTTAACTCTGAGGCCCATCTTAGCTTTGATTGTAAGGGAAGATGTTGACACACCACCTTGTTAGAGCAGATTTGTAAAGTTTATTGCAGTTTCAGTAAAGTTTAATCAGAATCTAACTCAAGTATTTTGTTTGTTTTCAACATAAGAGGACAAATTAGCTGAGTGAATGATCTAAGTAAATTGAAAGAATTTCACAAATATAGCCAAAACTATTTTTTTTTAAAGTTTAACTAATCA
The DNA here is from genome assembly GCF_001443285.1 of Poecilia latipinna. Lineage (NCBI taxonomy): Eukaryota > Metazoa > Chordata > Actinopteri > Cyprinodontiformes > Poeciliidae > Poecilia > Poecilia latipinna. Next base: position 565,026 of record NW_015112663.1, on the reverse strand, counting down.
AAAATATTTATCACAGACTAACCAAATAACATTTATGTAAACCTGTTAAATTATAACAATCAGTGATGTTTTATAAAAAAAATAAAAAAAAATAAAATCTGGTACCTATAGGTAGAAATAGGAGATCAGCTTCTTGCTTTCTGTACTTCTACATGCAAACACCACAACTAAACCACAGCTCCAGATTTACGTCTACACGACATGAACAAAAGCAAAGATATGTGAAGAAATGTGTAAACCCACGTATAACAAGGGTAAAGTAAGAGCTGTCCCATTAACATGTCAGATATGGAGGGCACTTGTTTATTTACCCACGGGGCAGCTGGGAGCCGTGGGGGTCTAATTCTGCTCGCGTCTCGGGAAGGTCATTCTCCCCTCTTGAGCCATGATGGCCACAGATTGGTGCTTAAATCTGGAAAAACGCAGCCTATAAATTACAACAGAGGACAGAGAGGTCAGAGCTTGGCATGGAAGCGGGCCAGAAGCCATCAATCTGCTGGGGCCAGAGACGGCGACATCTGTCTTTGGGAGTCCCTCACTCTTTCTACTTCTATCTCCGCCCGGCGCTTTCCTTTCAGCCCCTCTTCCACCGCCCTTTAAATCCTTTGACTCGCTCTGCGCCTGACATTGGACTATCTCCGCTTTCCTCCATTTTTAGTCTCTCTTTACTGTCTCAGCTCTATCTTTTTTATATCACTCTGCCTCTTGATACTCTCTCTCTCTCTGTCTTTGTGTGCAGCACCCACCCAAACACTCCTCCATGGATCCCCCTTGCCTCTTTTCATGCATTCTCTTACATCATCCCTGTTTCAGCAACTCTGTAATTCTCCTTCCTTCTCTCCTGCTCCCTCCCTGTCTTGAGCTTCTTGTCGTTTTACGCTCTCTTGCACCATCTCCCTCTGCAGCGATATGTTTTGGTCTATCTGCTAACCAACCAGCAGGACAGCATAAAGCCTTTATGTTCTCTTCCTCAGTGTTATCCCAACATGATTTGAATGGTTATATCTGAAGGCAAAAAATGCAGGGCTCAGCACAGCATTGGACAAAGGAAAATAGCACAATGTCTTTCCATATACATGTGCCACATTTTAAAGTGTGTATTTTTAGGTGTTCTGCACAAAGTGGCAGCAAAATGTCTTCCTTTTGAAAAATAACTCTATAAAAAAAATTATATTCAATTACAGTTTTAAAAAAAGGGAAAAATAAAATTGAGTCTTCATATAAACATAATATTATATAATAGTGCGAATTGTGCATTTTTTATGGGTTCTCTGAACAAAGAATTAATAAAAAAAAAACCTTCCCTTTTGAAATAAATAAAACAAAATTTTTTTTTACTAAACTGAATCAACATAATTAAATTGAAAAAAAACAACAACAAAAAAAACATGCCATATTCAGTTCTAAAAGGAGGAGAAATGGCACAATAAACAGGTGGAATATTTAACAGTGTTCTGCACATTTTCACAAATTGCTAATGAAAAAAGTTAGTTTTAGACTAAACAAACAAACAGCATTAAATTCAATAAAATAAGATAAGAGTGATATTCGCAGTTCAGGAGGCAGGAAACTGGGACAGTGTCTTCACATGCACATAAATACTTGTCACAGAAATCAGGCTGAAATACATCTTTTTGGGAAATCTTTTGCAACAAAAATCTTTCAGAGATTATGCAAGTATGTTTAAATATATAATTCTTACCTTTTCAGTAAAAGCTTATCGTAACAAATGCAAAACAAACTCCTTGTTTTTTTCTTTAATTGACTCTCCCCGCCGGCCCTCGACACCCAAACATACGAAAACTTCCCCACGACTTATTAATCTTCCTCCATTCTCTGAATCAAACCTGCCTTTGAATAATTGAGAGGGATTTTTAAAAATTTTTTTTGAAAAGCCCTAACCTCCATTTCCACCTCCTCTTTACAAGTCAACGTGGTGCATTTTTAATTGGGCGGGATATAAAATAAGGATGAGGGAAGACGCGGAGAAAGTGAATTAAATTGGGGCCACTAAAACCTGCCAGTCGATGCTCGGCAAAGGAGCACGCATACAGACGAGGCTAAATATGTGTCTGGCCTGACAAGTCGCACATGCTCACCAATGTTTGACGTGCTTTCTGTCAGGGACAAATAGTACACGGCTCATGTAATCCCTCCTTCGGAATATCCTAGCAGGCAGACCCAGATACGCCACTTTGAGTTATGTTCAGCAATTTGGTTGAGAATAAACATCAACTCAACTTTCTATGAACCATACATCAACTAAAGCTGTGTGATTTGCTGGCTGTGTAGTCAACTACTTTGTATGGTCTGAAAGGGTAATTGAATCTACTTGCTTTAAAAAAAAAAAAAAACCCAGAAAAAAGCTCCACAGATACTGAGATAATATCTATCTACGGATTCAGAGCTGTTTGCATTTTTCCTGAATTCAGCTGATCAGAGCCAGCAAACAGAGGGTGCATTAGGTGGAGTCTGGAAGTCTTGGAGCAGGCTGTGTAATCAGAATTAATGCTTGCACAGTGTGCATTAATGGGTCACTGCCACAGTTAGCTGGTGACAAACTTTGGCTCCATATTTCATATTGCTGCTGTGTCACGCTGCTGTTTCTTGGTGGAAAACCTCTGCAGCAGTGAGTTGCAGCTGGGCTCGAGGTCTGAGTCGGGCTTGGGTCGGAAAAATGCTTGCAAAACGTCGGGATCCGACTGTCGTTTAAAGCCCCGTGCACTGAAGTGAAAATAGGCTAAACTTTGACAGTGAACTGGTGAAAGCTGAAATATAAATATGAACAGGTGACACATTTGATCCAACATGTCCAAATGCATCTTTAGAAACGCATATATTCTGCACATGCAGGGAGATGGGCAGAGTGTTACAAAATGGCCTTAAAGAGCAAAGCAAGGAGGATAAACAAGTTTCTGAATTCAGTCACAGTTGAAATTTGTTGTCTTCTGAAAACTGTAAGCAGATCCTGATCCTCTGAAACTTTGGAGCTACATACCGCGCCTTGCAAAAGTATTAAAACAGGATCACATTTTGTCACTTTACAACAACCGTCAAAATATTCTATTGACATCTTTTTCTGGTAGACCAACACATAGTATTTATGAAGTTGAAGAAAAGTTACCCATTGTTATTTTTAATAAAAACCATCAATATAAAGCATTTGTTTAACCACCATTTGCTCTAATATTCCTAAATGGAATCCAACCATTACCCTCAATATAAATGCAGCTAATATCTGAGAAAGAAGTCATGTAGGGGACAAAGCCAACATTTAGAAGAAGGTGATGTGATCAGATGAGACCGAAGCGTCTCCGTTCTACATGCAAGACGTCTTTTCGTTTAAGCTAATGCTACACATTCCTCTAAACACCCTCGAGACGTCACAATAAGTCAGGAAGGTGGCTGTTGATTTTCATCCAATCAACAGCCAAAAATAAAAATAAAAAAAATAACAACAAAGCACAAGCAAAATGTTAAACTTTCCAACTTTTCAAATATGTCACGTTTCCCGCAGAACATGTAATTTGCATCTAAACCCAGGGGGCTTTGAAGGGGCTGCAGACTAAACATTTAAGCAGACCAAAGTCTTGAGTTCCTTTTTAAAATTTTCCACAAAGCACAATCATACTCTGCTGCAGCGAATGCCTTGAAAACATTTACCTCACCAAGGAGCACTTGTCAAAAATAATGATTTTCTTTTAGTCAAGACTGAAAGAAAGGCACGATGGGACAATGAACACTAGAATAAGAGAGCGCACATTAGTAAACAAGTAGAGAGGAGGAAATAAAAATGGATTCAAGTGTGAGCATTATTGGACTCTTTTTTTTTTTTTTCAAAGAAGGCAAAAGGCCAAATGTTGATGAAACGCTTAGAGTCGGCTTCATTCTCACTCTGCTGTAGGCTACTTAGCTGTGACAAAAAAACAAAAACACAAAACCTAATCCACTCCGGAAAAGTTTTTAGCCTTAGAAATGTTTTTGAAAAGCTGCACAGCGCTGCTTTTTAAAAAAAGAAAGAAAGAAAAAAAAAACGTTTTACGTATTAAAATATTAATATTTAGATTACAAAAACCTGAAAAAAAGAAAAGAAAATCAGCTCGATTCCTCTTGATATTGTTATATTTCTAAAGTTAGTCTTCTTAATGGGAACACTGTTAAGCTTAGCAGCTACTCGTAGACAGCCAACAAATCCTCAGAAATAGTGTGCGCCCTTGGGCACGGACTAGTCACCAGTATGAATATATGCAAAAAGGTTTAAAAAGTTGCAGATTTCAAAATGCCAGAGTGATCTGACTTTTCTACAACTGTATCGAAATCAGACTCAGGTTTGTTACCAGGGCAAATCCCATGACAGGTTCGTCAGTAATCAGCTGTATGGAAGTAATGCTGTTTTAAAACTGGTGGAGTTGAGCCCCAAAATCTTCAACCCCCCGTCAGATTCAGGTCAGGCTAATCTGACGTAGCCTTTTATCCTTAGCAACATGTTTCTTCTGAATGGAAGTAATGTTAATAATTTTTGGAGAGATCCAGAGAGAGCACTGACCTGTATCGGATGGGGAATCTGAGGAAAGACCTAAATATTAGTGCGATGGCAAGGCGGCTTTTCAGCCTTTAAGACAAGAAGATCTTCACCAAAGATAAATAATAAAAGTACATGTGGACAAAAAGACAAAAAACAAAACAAAAAGAGATAAATTACTTTAAATACAATTATTTTCAAACTCCTTGTCCACTGTTTTATTATCTTTTGAGAGATGCCTGTCTCTTTTCCAATCAGAAACAAACTTCTTGGTAGAAGGAAGAATTTGTGGCTCAACTGGATGAACAGCAAACAGCAGGAAAAGTTTCAGTATGAGGAGCAGAAAGGGGTTTCCATGGCTATTTTTGCTCATATATCAAATCAAAGCAAAAGTGGGAAACAAATGGATCGGAGAAATTATTATAAATGTAGAAATCATTTTTTCGGATTATTTTAGCAGGAATAAGAACAAATGATGCTTTTCCGTTCTGAATAATGCAATTATTGACTGTCTCATACAGACACAGGTCTCGTTAAAACTGTTATTAGAAAATACATAACTCAGTAATATAAGAGCTAAGGTCTGTTAACCTAAACATTGTCTGTAAAGCAAATAAATGTTTCTAAAAAAAAAAGAAAAGCTCATTTTTAATCAAAAGCCATTTCAAAAACACGTCGCCGTTTGTCTTCTTTGCAACATTGACAGACGTGTTTTGTCGCCAAGCTGCGGCTCAAATGCTGAATGTGTGTTTATTAATTTCTGTTGCTCTTTAGGGAAGTTAAATGAGAAGGAGAAGCCCGCCTTCGCAGCGCCTCCCTGTGTGCGCGCGTAAAGGTCAGCGGTTATAATGAGAGGACTGCCGAGGTCAGAGAAGCCAGAGGGCTCCAACTCCCTGACAGGCCACATAACTCCACACCGGCTTTTAGCATGCTAATACTGACGGGAGCTCCAGGAGCGCTCCCTCCTTTAGCCCCATCGAGCCATCTCTCACTGTGACTAACTGGCTCCCTGCTCGGCCATCAGCCGGCCCCCCTCGCCGACGAGTCTTCTCCAATAATAATGGACAACGGAGGCAGCATTACACTGACAAATTATCCTCTGCTCAGTCTCCACCTCTTGTTTACCTCTTGTTGCTTGGCAGTTCCCGGCTCTGACAGAAACGCGAGAGGACGTGAGTTTCGCGGCTCTCGGTGGTCGAGCGATGTTCTAAGGGCGCGTTGTGATGTCACAAGCTCCTGACGAAAACTTCAAGAATCCGTTGTGATCCATCTTCTGGAGAAGTTTACTTCTGGAGAAGTTTACTTCTGATCTGAGCTGTGCAGAGCTTTCTGGGCCAGGCAGAGAAGGAACACATTAACACACACACACACACACACACACGCGTACATGCACACACACACGCACACAAACAATCAGTCATAGAGGCATCCCAAGCCAAACGGGCGAGGAGGAGGAAGAGGGGAGGTGGAGGAGGAGGAGGAGGGAGAATCATCCTACCGAGGGGATGATGCAACCCGAGTGAAATTTTTCGAACGAAACTCCTGCTGCATTAACGCAGACCTGCAGGACGAAGAAACACAGCCCAGCTTGTCTTCTTTCTTTGTTCAAAGTCGGGTCTGATTTCAGACGTCTTTTTCTTCTGCTGCAGACGGCAACCTGTAACATCTAATTGCCTGTAATAAGACGCAGCATGACTCTTTCCTGTTCTTGGCATCGTGACTTCCTGGCCTCGGTGAACACAGCGAGCCCGACGATCTGTTGTCTTTGTGTAACCGCTTTGCCCTACACGTTCAGGTAAAAGGCTGAAATATCAATGCAAAAAGTGTTTAGGGGGGGAACCATAACTCCCTTTATGACCTGCGCTGATTATAGCCTCCCCATCTGTAGCATAGACCATCTGCACTGTGGGTGAATTTAAACAGCACTGGAAGTGGTCCTTAAACTGCATCCTCTTGTTTTATGTCAATAACACTGACTTACAGCAGCATTCAAACCCCTCAATCTTTCTACATTATGTCACATTACAATTACAAACATTTAATGTCCTTGAGTTTAGCTGATTAAATTACACAAAGTAGGGCAAGATTATACAGTGGATGAAAACACATTTTTATTTATTATTATTATTATTATTATTTTTTACAACTATAAATTTAAAGAAATGCAAGCTGAGTTTCCTTTACTCTAATATCTCAAAATAAAGTCCGGTACAACCGAAACCCAAAACTTCTTAACTAATAATGAAACTGTTTTATGTGGGTTTCTGAGGCGTGTTGGAGAAAATGTATGGCACACCTGCAAGCCTACCAACACAGTTAAACATGTGTGCATTGTGACGTCACCTTCTCACAGGAAGGATGGATGAGTTAAATAAAACTGTAGTCATGGCAAAATAGTACTAAAGTCTGCAAAACACTTGAAATTGGGACATGCTTCGAACATCCAAAGAGAAAACCACTTTTACAATACAGTCGCAGCTAAAATGGAATGGTTCCAGTTCAACCATTTTCATGTATTGGAATGGCCCAGTCAAAGCCCAAACCTAAATCTAATTGAGAAGCTTTGGTAATACCTAGAAAAAATACCAAAAATACTTAATATTACATAGATTTGCACTTCTTTCTGCTGTCCACTCATTTAAAATACATTGATGTTTGTGGTTGTCAGGTGACAAAATGTGAAATGGGTCTTACTCTCCCAGAAAAGCATCTCATTTTATTTGTTAGGCGCAGAACAAGCAGGACCAAGCAGGACTGGTAAAGGGTATGCTCTACATCTGAAGACCCTCTGCTTCTTTTTTTTTTGTCGCTTTTATCATCCGTCACGTCAAAAATGGATGATTAGACCCAACTCCAAACGAGATTTCGACACCTGCTTTAACTTTGAGCAACTCTCTGACTTTCTAACTGCTTTAACTGTCTGAGCCCATGGCGAAGGCTGCTTGCAAACATATTTAGCTTGACCAAGGACAAATACATTACTTGAATTGAATTACATCCAGATGAAGCAACAGCAATAAAACAGTCTTGGTGACAGCTGCATTTGCATTTGCTAAGAAATGAAGAGGGGGGGACGGAGAGGGAAGAAAGAAAAAAGTTTCAAGGTAAAGGTTTGACTTGGAACGCAAACGCTGCACGAAGACGGAACGGTGGTAAAAAAAAAAAAAGAAAGTAGCTCCACTTCTTAAATGTCATCTCCATATCATCACAGCTCAATTGCCGCAGTGATTACGACATAAAATCCGGGCTGATGAATAGTTCTGGCAATCATTTCTACACCTACTCCTTTTGAACGGATCCCCACCTCCCATGCTGCATTGCCAGCGAGAGGAGAAAGGGCCAGCTCTTTGTGCTCGCCATGCTTCTCAGCCCCGTTGTGCTTGGTAGCAGCAGCAGCAGCCGGTGACCATTATAAATGGCCTCTATTAGCATGGCTTGGTCGCAGAGGGGAGAGAAATAAAATCATTGAGAGGATGTAGCCCCGCGCTGATGTCCCGGCGCCCGCTATCAAGCTCAGCTGACCCCCGTTCCCCGGCTTCTCTCCTCCCCTACACCCATTCCAGCGAGAGACACAATCCTAAAGACTAGATTACAAGTGATACATAGAGTCATTATGGGGAGGGTTATGGCAATAGTACCACATGCACAACTGACAATGGCCATAATAGGGGTCTATTTCTTCAGAGGGAGCATTGAAACAGTAAAGGCACTTCTTGATATGAAATTTTTGCGGTATGATAAGATAGGGGTAGATTTCACAGTATTTACACAAAATTTAAACAAAAACGCATATTTTTTTTTCATTCAATTATTCTGACTACTCCTAAAATATCTCATGATGATTAGTAGCCAAGTTCATGTTTTCTAATACTGTAATTTTGACACATATAAGAGCATATAGAAGAAACATTGTTTTCAAAAGCCAATTGCATATGAACAACTTCTATTATTTTTTTCCCAACTAAAACAACCACAAGAAGCTAATATTAGCTGGTTAAATAGTCAGGCTATCTGCTAAGCCAGTCTGCAGTCAGCTACTTTGAGGACAAGAGTAATGGGTGGCGCTAGCATTGAGAAATGGAGGGATTATTTAACTTTGTCATGAAAAGTGAGACATTTCTGAGAGCAGTGTTTGTTTTTCTGGAGCTTAGATTAAAAATTGGTGATTGAGTTAGAGCTAGAAATAAATTTTGATGAATTTTTAAAACTATTTCTGTCACTTTACTCATCAATGCAAAACAACATTTTAAGTTCATACCGCAAATATTTTCAAAGAACTCATTTTGCCTTAATTCCGCAAACCAGCTGACTTTAAGCTTCAAGCTGTAGAAAAAAAAAAAAAACTTTGGTCACTTTCTCTGACTTCAAGCTTTAGGGACAGAACATTTTTATTATTTTAAAAGCTTAATTCCACCGAACCTTGATATATCTTGATCCCAGTAACTCATCCAATAGCTTTTAACAAACAAAGCTTCTTCATAAAACTTACAATAAAGTTAAATGAACTCATTACACAAATGATGAGTGACGATATAGTTAACAAAAGTCAGTCACCGTAAGTTGCACGCTTGAAGACACAATTATATATATATAAAAAAAAAAAAAACGAGAAGGAAATTTATGCGAGCATCTCCGATCTCCGGCAGCAACGGGGAGGCTGCCACAGCCATTACGAAGCACAGTGCACCGCAACTGAACGGGCGCCACACCGGCGCATGATTTAAAGACACAGAAAGAGAGGGAAAAGAAAAGAGTGAACACTGTCAAGCAGAGTTAATGAAAGAGGGGGAAAATGAAGGGGAGGATGGTAGGAGGGGCTTTCTGGTGAGCAGTCCTACAGACTTCACTCCAATGGAGCACATCACACCTTAAAGGGTCATCGTGCCCTCAGTTATACTGTCTGCACTCCGATCGTAACAGGGTTTGAAAAAAAAAAAAGGCAAAAAAAGCCAAGTGAAAGTGAAGCTGAGTAGGAAAAAAAAGAAGCTAATTTGTTTTGCGTGGAATCAATGAGTTTAAGCATAAAATTGACAAAAACGTACTTATGTTTTTAATGACACTGAAAACCGATATTTCTTTTAACTCTGCCTCTACTCAGTTACTCTCGACCTCTTTTGTTACCTGGTGTACGTTATTCAGCGAAAGACTTCAATAAAGCCATATGACCGAAGCGCGCGCAGTGAGTCACTTTGCCTGTAATGTGCGGGTCGTGCTGTCTTTTACTGCTAATTTGGAAATCTTCCACAGGAACCTCGGGAAGGTGTTGAGAGGCAGTGAAGGAAACACGGCCTTCAAACAGCTTGCAGTCAGCCAGCGAGGTGGCAAGCTAAAGGAGTATAGAGCCTCCAGCTAGTTAAAATATGAGCACAGCGGGGGCTCACTAATGAAAGCGGGGGCCCCAGCCTGGGAAGCAGGGCTGTATATCGCGGCAAAAAGACAGTTCTTAGAATCAGCTGGCGAGCAATGCCTATAGTTCTGGGGCCGCTGGTGATTAACCATCCAAGAGGGAGTTGCTACTACAGCTGGACTATTAATAAAAGATCCCCCCCCCACATTTCTGCACGCACCTTCTCCCACCTCTTTGGTTTCTTGCTATGCCTGCACACAATCTCAACCATCTGAAATTGTTTGGATATCATAATCTATTCCTAACACATGGTTGATGTTACACATTGTTTATATTGGACAGAGAAAGCTTAAACATCACAACAAGCTGCTACAGTTTTATATGAACTATTTGCATGACTTGTATTTGGGGAGACGTTTGATCAAAATATGTGGAGAAAATACCTGTAGCAGCTAAAACACTTAAAGTGGAAGACTTTAAAATATGTCCTCTAATAGAAAGTGAAACCTTTCCATAACAGCTACGGTGAAGATTAGCAACAACTAGCTAAGAAGCTAAACTTGCCTTCAAGTTGGACTTAAGCTTAGTATTGTTGCTAAGCTAGCTAAAGCTGAATACAAACTTTTTGAATCTATTCTAAGAGCAGAGGATTCAAACCTTCGTCTTGATAAGAACAACTTAGCAACGCTGTTTATCATTCCTGTTGTTGCTAGCCATTAAGGCTGGATGCAAACTTTTTTAAATGGAGTCATACAACATAGCAACTAAAGCTATTCCATGACAAACACAGAGATGCAATTAATTAGCAACAGCTAACTCAGAATTACAATGTTTAGCTTGCTAGTAAGCTTTCCTTCATGTAAACATTTCAACCCTACCACTTTCTGCTCTACACATGACAATTTATTCTTTTAATTTCCAATCTATATGCTCTCTTAGATTTGTTACCAAAATAGGCTTATAATTTACTTACTAAAGTTACAATTTTAAACTAATACGCTGGACTCAAACGTAAAAACATTTAATGGCTAAAAATGTAATACTCTCCAAAACGAACTTTTTACAGTGTGGTTGCTCATTCTTCGTGCTCTGTACTCCTCTGGGAGATGTTTTTCGGGTACAGCAGATCAATTAGTGACCTCTCATTAGATGGCCATTTGCAAAGAATAACCCTTCCCTTGGGGGAGAAAAATAAAAAAGAGTTAAAGCATCATCACTCTTGTTGGATAATGGTCCATTGATATTGATTTTAAAAAGCCCGTCTGAGTAAAACTTTTTGCATATTATCTGCTCTGGTTAGAAAACTGAGCTAAAAATAGTCATAGGATATAAATTACAGAGGTAAACCAGTTATGGGTGCGCATAGCCAGAAAGCCTAAAATGCAGAAATATATAAATAGATCTGCATTTCCTTTCCAAGGGAGAATTTACTACTGTCATTAATTACTAAACCAGAGGGTCACAGCACCATTGTTCATATTAGATGTTAGTTTTTAGTGAATATTATTGGTAGGCTTCGCTGACTTTACTTAACACTAGAGCTAAATGTTGACACATTTAACAAACAGCATATTGCTAAATATAACTGTTCATCGCTTGGAACATTTACATCATAAACATGCCTTTACCAATAGTTTTTGTTGGTTAATTTGATTTCTGTAGATGATTTCATTAACCTACTGATTTATGGCCCAACAAGGAGACCGGACTCCAACTTTGTGAACCACTACTGTTACGTCACTCCTGAAAAGGAGATGAGTCACTGTTACACTAAATCTAATGTTGGATTTGATGCCAATAATGTCTGTAGCTGAAAATGTGATTATCAAAAATGATCAGGAATAGTAACTATTACACCTGTGATTTCTGTTTTTAGACGAAGAAACTACATGTCTATCTTTACTACTCACAACTGAAAGAGAAAAAGAAATCCAACTTCTCCTAAAAAAATAAAAATAAAGAAATCAATGTGAATAGTTTTGAAATCAGGATCTCTACATATGTGATAAAAAGTGAGAAAAGTTAGAACATGTCATTAAGTTCCAGACTCTGTTTGCTCACTGGAAAAGGTTTAAAGCTAAAACTAGGAATAATCCAGTACAATAGTCTGACTTCATTTTAACCTTGAATAAAAATATCAGATATAAACATATTTTAATACAAAATGTATACCATTATCTAACAGTTTTTATTTAAGACAGATAATTAATTTTTCATATTTAATAAAAATAATACAACAATCATTACAATATTGTTATTTGGATTTTCCTGCACAAACTTAGGCAGAAACTTACTAAAGTTTTTAAAGAGCTTGTTATGCACAAAATAACTCCTTTTTGCCACTCTGTTAGATACAAACATGGCCATAACTGGTTCATTAGTCAGGCTATCAGCTCCGGTAGCAGATTTGTTGTCACTATTTTTTAGACGTACAGCATCAAAACTTGTTAGCTGTAATTTTATAACAGTTAGAAGAGACAGTAGGGTTGGACAATTGCCATATAGTTTTTGTTTTATTCTGAAAAACAATCATTTTGAGAAGGTTTTTTTCTTTTTGTAAGACCCTCATTCTACACAATATGTTCATAACCTAAAAGCCTGATGAATTTTTGAATACTTTTTTTATCGTTACTTGTATTGCCATTATAAAAACAAAACATCTTCTCCATTTATATAACCCATAGCCCATCATGCATCCCTAGCTGATACTCTTTTAATTTAAACAAAACAGCTGTCCATGTTTTTCAGAAACAGAAATATTCCCAAATAGACAAAACCATGTTTGTAGTAAGTGAGAGAAAAAAAACGTAGCAGCTCTTTCAGACAACTGATCTGCAGTGTGCAGCAGCAGATGGGAGACGGGCAGAGCTGCATTACTCCATTCGCCACACAGTTGGAGAAAGCATCGGTCTCTCCGCCACTTTCTCTGGCATCAAAATAAAAGGACTTAACCGATCATGAAATCTTTGCTGTTCTGAAGGTGCAGCTTTTTAATTGTGGTCTAAATTGCACGACCAAAACCTAAATGGGGTAAAGTTAAATAAACTCATCAGAGTCCTTAGATGATGTAAACAAAACACGGATAGGTTTATGTGATCATGTATGAGTCGAGGCATTGAAGCTGTGACTGAAAAGCAGGTGTTTTCACCCAGAGATTGATTGAGCAGAATCTCTTCCTAAATGGAAACAGTGTCGTTCAAATACCACCAGCTGTTGTTTTCACTGAGCTCTAAAAGACAGCCTTTTCTCATTTTCGTTTGTAATTTTCTGCAAACAAAAGCTCAAAAATGACAATGTAATATATTCTATTTGGAATTTGAGGAAAAATGTTTTATCAGTAGCTCGTAGTCAAAGATGAAAATAGTACGCAGTAATGCAATAAAATAAAGAGAACAAAGCAAAAATGTATAGTTGTCTCTTAATTTTTTTCCACAGTTGTATATTCATGGGCCCACTCTCAATGCTGTTGCACGTTCATACGCACGTGCACCCATCCACCACCCCCCAGCACGCGCTCCCCCCTTTTCACACGCACTCTCACACACACCGATAGTGTAACAGGCAGCAGATCGTACTGTTCTGCTAATCAAACATAATCCACTCTCTCTATAACGCTTGCTGTCGTGACTCCCTCTTCGGGCCACTCTCGTGATGTTTCTGCACAATAAGGTGACTCTGAAGAGCAGCGCTAGGTCGAAAAAAAAGATCTGTCATCTGCCGCCAAAAATAATAAAATACAATAATAAAAAAATCCCTAAAAACAAACGCCCCAACCCCCAAAAAACTCATTCAGGCGTCTCAAAATTTGCCCAACATTCGCGCACTAATCGTCCCCCATCCGTGCGTCATGTGTGCCAGATTCCTCCCCCTCGCTCGCCGGAGCCTTCGAGGGGACCGGAGGGAGTTAGACCCACCTTTGTGCATGCCCGTGAAGCGGTCCTTCAACACAGTGAGCTCGTAAATCTTGCCGAACTCCTCGAAGAGGGGCCGGAGGTCCTTCTCGTCCAGGTTGCGGGGGATCTGGCCGATGAAGAGTTTGATGGCATCGTGGTCCTTCATGGGTATGGTGGCCGGGCATCCCGCCGGGCTGTGGCTTAATCCGTTCACGAGCCCGTTCGTGCTGGCGGACACGACACCGACACCGTGCACCGCGCCGTCCACCTGCCCGTTGGTTAAAGTTGCCATCTTCGGACCTGCCGCGGTGAGAGTTGGGTAGAGGTACAGGACGACGGCGGCAGACGGCGACGGGCGGGGAATCGTTTTCTCTCTTTTTTTGAAGAAGAAGAAGAAGAAGAAGAAGAAGAAGAAGAAGAGGAAAAATAAAAAATAATATAAAAAAAAAGAAAAAAAAAAAGAAAATTGGGATCCGAGACCAAGTCGTGCCAGAGAGGGTCCGCTCTCGTCCTATCAAAGCCAGTATTTACAATGATTGGAAAACACATGTAGCGTGCGGCGAAGACTCATATCAAAAAATAAAAAAAGCGCGCAGTGCCCAGTTGGTCCCGATGGAGGTTTTGATTCCTTGTATTTATGTCTTACCCAATAACTCGTTCATTGATTTCATAAAAGAGAGAAAGAAAGAGAGGAAAGAAGAGGGGAGAGAGAGGGGGGGGGGAGAGAGAAAGAGAGAGCAAGAGAGAGAGAGAGAGAGCAACAGCGTTCACTGTCTATTTACACCCACGTTCCTCCGTCCCAGCTTCTTGGCACCCTTTTATTTTTTATTTTTTTTTGCATTGAGGACTTGGTATGGGTGTCTTCTCGGTTTAAACGGACAGGACCTGCTCAATGCTTGCCAGGGCGGCGGGGAGTTTCGAGTGAAATGGGGGGGGGGGGGGGCGCTTTAAGCTCACTATTTATAAACCGAACCGTTTTCTCTCCCCCTCTTCCTTATGCGAAGAGCCAGTGGTACATTCCGTCGAGGGAAGAGGGTCTATAAATAGAGAAATATAGAGAATACGGTCCTTTGTGCTCCAACCCAGAGCAAACAGCGGCTCGCGCACCAACTTCATGTTACACAGTGAGACCGACTGAGAAATGCGAGGAACAACACTCTTTTGCTCATGTTCCCATCCCATCAGACATAACCCACGAAAAATGTGGATTGTGATTTAAAGTGGTTGCGTTTAAGTTCACATTCTTTCGCATTCTTGCTCCCTTTCCTCCTCCTCCAGCAGCAGCAGCAGCAGCAGCAGAGAGAGCCGCTGCCTCCCCGCTTCTCCATTGGCCGGCGGACAGCTCCGCGGTGCTGAAATGTAGCTCTGCCAGCCGAAGCCAACATATTTGCTTCCTTCGGAGGAAAACAGTGTGTGACAATTCGTCCTACAGCTCGTTTCAAGTCCAGAGGAAACACAGAGTGTTGTTATTGTTCGCCTCGCTGGTTAGATGACGAGTTATTAGCTCCAGCATCTAGAGTCATGTTGACTATAGACGGCTTGATTTTTTTTTTTCTCCCGAAAGAGGAAGTCTGTGAGCACCGCCGAGTGGCGTACAGAGGGGCCACACGGAGGAAGGAGTGGAATCCCACAAGAAGAGGGAACAAATAGACGTTTTAATGGAGTGATGAAGATGAAGTGATACATTTAGATTTATATGAATGTGTTATTCACACTCTTCCAGAGTACATACAGTTCTGTGGTGGAACTGTATCTACCGGACATTCATTGTTAACCGAGACAAAAAGGTATTTTTCTTCCACTACCACAGTGGACGTGAGATCTCTTTCTATCAAGATGGGGGCATGGAGATCTGAAATGCACAATAATGTGCAATTTTATTTTATTTTTTCATACAAAAAGTAAAGCAAGAAGGTTGAAACAGAAACAACCAGTTGCATTTCCTCCATGGCGAGTCCCTTCCTCTGCCACCCGACTGATAACCAAACACACTGTCCCACTCCTGCAACAAAGCCACTTCTGCAGAATGTCATTTTCATTTTAAAATTTATCACAGAATACCAAACTCGATAGATTAGATGGATTTTTTATTTATTTTTTTTAGCAAGACCAGGTAGGGTAAGATAATTTGATTTATATAGCACACTTTCAGCAATAAGGCAATTCAAAGTGCTTCACATGTTAGAGGACATCCAGACAAAATAAAAGAAAAGCAAGAGAAAAATAAAAGTATAGAACTACGGATATTGGTTCTTCATGTTTAGTAAGAATAAGCATTTTATAAACTAGTAGGGGTTTCTCTGGATTCATGATTTGATAAAACTAGATGTTGGTTCTCCATGTTTGATTCTATAAGATAGATGGTCCTAAATGTTGATCTGAAGTAGCCTCTCTAATCTAATGCCGAATCATAAGGTGTGCCAGTTTCCATGTCA
This sequence comes from Poecilia latipinna, assembly GCF_001443285.1. NCBI lineage: Eukaryota > Metazoa > Chordata > Actinopteri > Cyprinodontiformes > Poeciliidae > Poecilia > Poecilia latipinna. The sequence goes on along the minus strand of NW_015112663.1, from coordinate 548,829 downwards.
CACACAGAGAACAGCTATGTCTCCTTCCAGTGTTCATCCTATGTGTCTGTTCACATGCACTGGACATGAAAGCAAGCAACGAGGAGCCCAGATGGTGCACAACAGGCAAACGCCTTTTTTTGGCCTCATGGCACCGTCATGTCACCCTGTGCAGAAAGCCGCCACATTTTCCATATCAAAGACCAACATCGTAAACGCCCAGTAGCTTGGGATCAGGTAGCCTTCTGTGTTTTATTTTGGCTCTGTAATAGTGCTATCGTTTCTTCTGCGTATTTGGGAACTCTGTTTTATTCCCCGAGAGAGTCGGTTCACTGTCTAACTCCCAAAGGGAACAGAGGATCCATTTTTGTGATGATGTGTAAAAGTAATTCTTTTTTAAACCCAACATGATGAAGTTTTTTTTTTTTCTGGTTACAAATCCTACGTAAACATTTTAAGTACAATTTACCTGAAGATGTCAGTTTGTCAACCTTTATACTCATTCATTGTTGAATGAGTATAAACAGAGAAGACGATGTAGCATCATTAAGGACTACGTCAACTTAGTTAAACTTCATGTGGTTGACAATGTTTTTGTGCTGGAGGAGGAGTTTAGGTTTGTGGCTAACTTTAGCTGACTTAGCAACGGTGATAATATTGTCTAATTTGTGAGCTCAGATTCTTAAAAAAGAAAAGTTGTATATCACACTTTGTTAATACAGATTCAACGTGTTTATTAGCATGTCAGTAAGTGTTTTTTGCTCATCTACTAACTATTTGTTGTTCCTATTTTACATGTAGGATAAAAAATGGTATTTCTATGAATGAAACTGTGCCTGCTGGTCGTTTTGCCACGCAGAACCCAGCTGAGGCATCTCTGTCCATTAGACATGAGTTACTTAATGTGTTAAACCATAAATTTATCTGAGTTTATAGGTTGTAAAATTTTTATCGAGCAACATCATTTCTTCATCGATTAAATGAGGAAATTAATTTTCCTAATTAAAATTCATTTGATTAATTGATTGATTGAATTTTAAATACATGCATAAACCCTTAATTGTGCAGATATTTTGGAGTTGAGTTTGATTGATTGAACATAAAATGACAAATAGGCTATTACATGTGTGAAAATCAGATTATAGCAACAAAAAAACAAACAAACAAAAAAACAAAAACATTGAGAACCTAGCACACTTTGAAAACTTAGTGTAATCTACCAACTTTACGCTGTTGAACTTTCAAAGTTTCTATGGCAAATAGAATATATTTGTCTTATCGCAGCTGGTCAAAATCTAATAGTTTATTTTCTCATGTGGTCATCCACATGAGAAAAGCCATGTGGATGACCACACCATTACACAAAACGTGCCCAAATTAAAGAAACTCTGTTAAATAATGCTACTTTTTCCAGGAATATTTAGCCCCTCATACCACCAGACACCACTAAGACATTAGTGAACCATTAGGCTACAAAAGGCTGATGGGTATCACAGCGCCCCCCTCTCCTCTTTTTGCTCTTCTGCCAGCTAAATGGCCCAGTAATGTCATCCCATTCTCATGCCATGACTGAGCCCCAACACTTTTATTGGTTGGGTTGGGGGTTTGGGGGGGTTGTGAGGTCCGGGTAAGGGGAACTGCTGTACGGAGCTTGGCTTTTCTTTAGGCATGACACCATGCTCCGCTCTGTCCTCTCAGCCCTCCCCGGGGGCCACACTCCGTTCAGCTCAGCGGTCTCACTCGGCGCTCACGCCTGACTTACCTCCAGCAATAGTTCTTAATACAAGGGAGAGAGAAGGAATCGGGAGGGCACAAATCATTGTAATTATGTTCAGTGGGTACTGCCATGATGATTATGTAAGATACGCTTTCCGTGATGGCTCCCTCAACGGCTGGCTCGCGACACGACCCGCCTGCGAGGTCACGCGACGGCTTTGATCGGGCGAGCCCATCGGACTGATATTAATAACTCAAAATTAACGAGCGAGACAAGTAACAGAGGGCTTTTTTTGCTCTCCAAACTGTACTCTTGTCAGTCTGTTTGGGGGTATAATCTGACTCTGCGGAGGATCGTGGAAATCATTTGCACCTTAATAAGGACACAGCGATCTTAAAACCTGTTCAGCGATTTTCTCCCAACCCCCCCTTCCCTCACCGCATACGAATTATTGCCGCAATCAGTGAGATCACGTTGAACAATTTAATTGGTGCGAGTTTCGTTACATCTCGTAACAAAGCTCTCAATGGGAGAAATCTGGCTGGGATAAGACTCTGTCTATGGTTGTGAAGCTGCTATCAAGCAGTGGTGAGCACCATTTGCCTCTGTCCTTGGTTCTTAATTCAAATGCACAAACCGGTGTTGCTATTCAGAGAGAGAGTGGGGGGTTGGGGGAGGGGGGGTACTATGAATTTAGCGTAGGCTTTGTTAACAAGGTGTAGATGATCATGCATGGACTCCCTGCACTTCTCCAAACATTCCTCTGAGCTCATCAAAAAGAGGTCACTTCATCCCCCTCCCTCGCCCCCTCCCCTGTCCCTCCAAATGAACCTTTGCAATCAAACAGCAGGGGAGGCCTATTTTCCCCTGGAATATTGCCTGGTTGCTCGTCATGGCTTCAATTTTCAGTTTCAGCACTGTAAACGGCCGCAGCAAGGCAAATAAATGAAAAGGGAAATGAAATTCTGGGTAGCCAAGTTACACAAATAGATTGATAATCTGCACAGGCCACCCTAAAGTGCTCGGGCATTTTCAATATTACCTATTCTGCATAGTAATGTCTTTTCTCACCTCTCCTTCATGTGGGACGAAGTTCTAAATCTCCTTTAGCCTTGGGATATCCAGGCTGTATATCACCTTCCAGTAATTTAGGAGGGAGAGAGCACAAAGGGGTAAGGAAATGGCAGGCTCATGACTAAACGCTGAGAAAGTTTATAGGGACAAGAAGGGCAGGAGAGTTCTTTTTAACTTGAGTGGTGCTTTTTCTGTCACTTTGGGGGCATGGATGTTCCAAGCAATTAGCTTCTTCCATAATTTAAAACTTGGGGATCCTGTCCTATGAAAATCAAGCTCAGTTCGTTACGGTTTTATAGTAAAATCCACATCCGTTCCCAATGTTCTCGATATATATTGCCTTGCAAAAGGATGACATTTGACATGTTTGAGCTTGTGATACAACTTAAAGCCTTAATGTGTTTTAGTTGGGTTTTACGTATCCAAACTAGCAGATATTTTTGAAGTGGGACCAAAATAACGCATGGTGTTGAAATAAAAAGCTGAAAGATTCATCTGGACACCTTGTAGAGCAACATGTCAGTCCAACTATGAATTTAGACGCTGAAATGTTGCCAACTTTTCTTAATAAATAAATGAATAAATAAAATCTTATGCTCAATGAAATTAGTTGGAAAGTATTTGTGGACATCAACAATCAAGTTTTCCAAAAACGCTCAAATGGATTCAGATGTTGACTGACCGGGGCAATTAAACTCATGGACAGGGTTTAATCTAAACTGTGATTTTTGTATCTAGTTGTGTGTTTTCGAACGTGTAGCTGGAAAATGAACCTCTGCCTCAGTTTCATGTGTTTTGCAGCCATTAACAGGTCATCTTTTATCATTTTCTTGTCTTCATCTTCATCTATCGGTGCTTTAGCAGGATGGCCATGTCTTGGATTGTGCTGTACTACTCTTTGTGTTGATGGATTGAACAGAGATCTCTGAGACGTTCATAGCCTATTATATTATTTGACAAACCAACCCACCAGTTTGTTTGCAAATGTTCTCTAAGAAAACGTCTGAGGCATTTTACAGAATAAGTCATTACTCTCTAGGTGTCTTCTGAAGAGTCCACCCTGCATGATGCTGCCACCACCATTAGCTTAGGATGTCTTTCAAAGTCAACTGGAGGCATTTTAAAAAAAAAAAAATGTGTCAGAATACAAATTCGCTGCACACTTTTGAAGGTATTTACCTACAAAAGAAATATGAAAACCATTGTTTTCCTTCCACTTTGGATCTTTCTACCAAATTAAATAAAATTCATCACTGAGTTTATGGGTTTTGACTTTTTTTTTTTCAAGGCGCTGTATGAGGCAAAGGGAAACACAGACATGGGAAAGTTAAGATAGCGTTTTTTTTCTTTGTGTTTCTTACCAGGTTATGTTACAAATGGACAATCAGAAAGCTATAAAAACATTTTTGACACTTGAAGAGGTGTTGTATTATCTTCATTAAGAAGCAAACAAGGCTAAATGAGCACAACGTGAACACCGCTTTGATCTGCAACTCTCCAGAATTGTGAACTGCAGAGTGTGTTTAAAAAACCTCATCCGCTGGTGAAATGAGCTGCAGTTACACCTGGTGTGCATTGGAAACAGATTAGCGCTGTGACATTTGACATTGGGTAGCCATCTCTGCTCCAGGTGAATGCCGACTGCTGCACAGATCAGGCATGCTGACAGTTTGTCTCCTGGACTGACTGGCTGCCCTGGAAACACAAGCCTCTTGATAATCAGCAGCTTCACGACAACATTGCGAAGATGCTCAATTATGCTGCCCACCAAAACACAGGGAGAAAAAAAACAACAACGCTGCTTCGTCGCTGAGAAATTTGATGCAAAATTAACCAAGATCCTCGTCGTGGCAGACATCATGAATCATCCAGTCAGTAACTGGAGGCACAAAACGACTTCAAAGTCCAACGGCAGTCGGAATCACGCAGGATCAAAATCCTATTTCCACTACAGCGGATCAATTCCACAGAGGTCACGATGGGAGATGAACTCTGACCTCTGGCTTTGTTGGTGCAGTCTGATGATACTCTCAGGACTTGACCTTAATGTCAGGGTGATGTAACACCTCCGCTCCTCTCAGGAAGCCATTTTGGGGCAATAGGTTCCTGACTACACAGTTCCATTAATTGCTGTGGGACAGACAGCAGAGCCGACGGGAGCAGGAGAACACGTGGTTTCCATTCCAACACCGGCCTTGACACCGAGATGTGGAATAAGATGCTTATGTTACCTAGAGAAAAACCTTCCCTAAAACACGTTCGTTTTGTTGAAGGTGCTCTGAGCAGATTAAAAAATAAATAAATAAAAAATTCAACACGTGGCAGAATAATGACTGTCCATCATCACCCTGAACATTATGGTGGTGGCAACATGATGGCACGGGGAGGCGTTTCTTTGTTCATTGCTGATGATACTTTGCTGTTTTGTTGCACTATTCCAACCTTGTCCTCTTATTTGTCTTCTCCAAATAAATGGAGCAAAACACAGGAAGATTCTGGAAAAATTACCCTGTTGAAATTCTGCAAAAGCTGCGATGCCATGGTTTAGAAACGAGGTTTAATGCTGGGCTACAAGTACCTTTGATGATACTTGGGCTGCTTTTTGTTGCACTCAAAAGAATAATCAACTTGTAGCAGCGGTTCAGATTATTCTGTTGATACATTTTATCATACATTGACCTGAAAGAGTACATGCCTGTTATGACCATTGTGGCGATTGGTATTTGTCACGAAAAGCCTGAGAGCCACTGGTTTAGATCAAATGTTTCTGATGTGTTAGGTTGTGTCAAGGCAAGTGTTTGAATTCGATATTACGTGTCGAATTCATTGCAGCCGTAGTTACGGAAAAGGGTGTTTCTGTAAGTCACTGACGCAGGGAGGCATAAATAAATGCATGCCGCACTTTTGAAAAATGTATTTTTAAAATAAAGTATAGAAACTATAATATGTTTTTAGGCAGAAAGAAGAGCGGACAATTACAACGCAGCACTCCAACGTCTGGTTAGACAAAGAGCTAAAGCGGAAATGTGCTTGTTAGTCTCTGAGTGGAAAAAGAACAACAAAAGAAATAATGGTGAAATTGAGGTGACTCCTCTGTTTTCGCCTAAGTGATGAGTTGCGCTTTGTCGGCTGAAGAGAGGAGGTAGGCATTACATTTTTTTTTTTTCCCTGATAATGACAGATAAATGGCAGGAGACAGACAAAAGAAAAGCACACTGACGGCCAGGATCGCTAGACAAACAGACGGGTGCAGGGATAAAAAAAAAGAAAAAAAGAAATCAGACGTACTGTAAGTTGGAATCTTCTTTGTCGGCAGTGTGTTTCTCACCGTGTGGGAGTGATTGCCCGGTGTGTGGGTAGGCTTGTGAATTAAATATCGAGCCTGACGGAGCACATTTAGCCAGGTTGTCTCGAACTCACAAACACACGCAGCCTTCCCGATCACAATGCACCGCATGCATGGCTGCTCTTTAAGATCAATTAACATGAAAGTCCTTGTTGATGAGGTAGAAAGCAGCAAATGCAGCACGGGCTGCCGAGGAGAGGCGCGTTCCTCCCTCCTCCTGCCGACGACGTCCTTGTAGCGCCCGTCCTCTCTCCTGTCAGGCAAAGACAGACAATGCAAATGCCAAACGACCAAACGTGCTTGTGTGACCCCTAATTTGTGTCTGGCGGTGCCGCTCTGATCTTTTAACGCCCCGCACACAGCCTCCATACTCTTCTTTGCACAGCGTGTGGACTCTGTGGGACAAATTAAACAGTATCTGTGTGAAAGATGCATATAAAGCGTAGGAATCAATCAGTCAACAAGGCCGCAGCATCTGCCCCCCCCCTCACCCCCCAGCCTCTGGAAGACACAAACAGGAAGGGGGCTCCTGGCAACAAACGTCGCTCAGGTGGACAAAAGGTCATTAATTATGAATACTAAATCAGCAACTGAAAAAGGTTACCATTCCCCCTGCAATCTCCTCCCTCTCTACCTTCCTGTAGCATTTATGAAAGCGTTTTTTTTTGTGGGGGGGGGGGGGGGTTTCAAAAGCCTTTCTCTGTCCCCTCTTCTGTCGGTAGAAATATAAGCTCTGGTCCCGCTTTGGTTCTGGAGGGCCAGGAAGGAAGATGAGAGAGAAATAGTAGCACAGCGGGATTCATTCATCGCAGGATTAAGCGCGACAGCTCTGGGACTGTAGCTGGATCATTTGCTTTTCCACAGCTGAGTGTCATTGTGGAGTTTTTTTTTTTTTAAATAAACTATAATACAGTCTCTGTAGATATGTATATAATATCTGAATGGATGAATATTCTGGAATCACAAAAAGAAAAAAAATATGACAAATGCAAATTGTCATTTAACCATAAACTTCAATCTTTCATTGAAATTTGATGTGAAATACAGACACAAAGCTTGTGCATAACAATAACGTGAGGAAAAACAAAAGATTCATTATTTTTTAAATTGTTTTGCAGTAAATTTATATCTTTCTAAAAAGGCACGTGTGCACATTTTTACTCTGTATTTTCAAACTTTATCACTAAAATTTGAAAATACAGCTAACTCATTATTTAGCTGTGATGTTGAAACAAACATCAGTGTTTGAGAAACTGATGATTTCTTTCATTGCTAACACGCAAAAGCAAGGTGCTGTTTTCCAGTTATCCTCACGTTCAAAACAAGCAAAAATGAAAGTGTGACATGCTTTTGTATTCAGCCCCCTTTACTTTGACAAGCCTCAACACACCAGACAGATCAGGAGGAAAGTTGTACAGAAGTTCAAAGCCAGGTTAGGTTAAAAGAAGAAGAAAAAACAACACATGGGGAATCCCATTTACAGTTTGCTCTAAGCCATGAAGGGAATGCAGGGAACATAAAGAAAAAGACTTTCTGATCAGAAAGCCAGGGTTTTGTGGCCTGCCACTTCACAAACCTGCAAACACACCATTCTCTCTGTGAGACATGGTAGTGGCAGGAGCATGATGTGGGGAGATGCATTTCAGAAAAGCACATGTACGCTTGAGATTTGAGAGCTGGGATGGATCAAGTCCCAGCAGGGCAGCGACCCAGTCCGCGTCCAGATCTAAATGCTGCTGATATTTGATGCCCAAATTGTAAATTCTCTGTTCAGTCTCACTGAGCTCAAGGAATTTTGCAAAGAAGAACAGAGGAAAAAAAAAAATATTTTCTCGATGTGCAAAGCTGGCAGAGACGCAACCCGTCAGTTGTAAACGCAGTGAGAAAGAAACTCTACAAAAAATATGGGAGCTGAATACAAATGCACCCAGTCCTTCTCAAATTTTTATCGGTAAAAAATATTTTCTAACCAAGTGTCCCCGTCCCTTCTACTTCACAGACAGTCATTATTTTGTGTTGGTCTGTTGCATAAAATCCCCCAAAATGACATTTAAGTTTCTGGCTGAAATATGAGATGATGTGGAAAAAAATTAAAGATGTTTAAATACGTTTATCAGGCACTGCGAACAGTAAACAGACCTAGGCTGTTTGAATGAGGATTCCTCATGAGGCTGCAAAGGCAAAATTTTCGATTTAGACTTTGATTAAAGCACAGTTACACAAAAATAAATAAAGAAAAAAATCTCACATCAATGCAAGCAAAAAAGATTATTGATATTTCTGAAAAGCTTCATATGAAGATGCGTATTATACACTTTGTGTCTACTTATTAGGGTGGGGGGGGGGACCCTAATTATTCTTTACTGTTGACCAAAAACAGCATCTTCAGACACTCGCTGCAGTCTACACGGACATCGGTACATAAACCTTATTGAGCCGTTACAAAAAATGAGCAGAAACGAAGTAAGACATCTTAGAAATAGACTTTCAGAAAAGCTTTTGAAAAGAAGGAGGGAGAGCCTTGGAAAGTGTCAGACTTCAAAAAGGCAGGCAACAACAGACGAACACGCTCCCTCCTCCTCCTCCTCCTCCTCCTCCTCCGCTGCTGCTTTTCGTTGTGTTGTGCTCATTCCTCGGTGAGAGAAACCTGACGCAAACTGGAAAATGTTTTGCCGGTGTTTGTGAGCGGGCGGCCTAATCTTGGAATACATCGCGGCGTCTTCGCGCCGTGTGTGGCTCTCTCCCCTCGCAGCGTCTCCTGATCCTCGTGGAGGACTCCTGGAGGACGCCGCCGTGTCACGCTGTGAGGCTGGGGCCACATATGTGTGCGGCACATGGTTCCCCCGAGGGAACCGTCTGATTGGATGTGGGTGCTGGGGCCCTGTCGCCTCCCTGTGAACTCTGCCTTAATCTGGATATAGCAAGCCCACAGGGAAAGACAAATCGCACAGTTCTGTGTGGCCTTCGTCGGTCTTCTTTCAAGCTCACTCATGCAGCCGTCAAGAAATTACAGCGCTGTTCTGTCGTGGAAGAAGCTGCGGTATTTATTTACAAGCTGATTCCGTGTTATGGTGCCATATTCTCTGCTGTGGTTTTATGCTGAAATAGGTTTGTTTGTCTTTATGGAGCTGATTTTATAGAACAAACACTCTAATAATAAAAAATAATGATGAATTCTTAGATTGTTAAACATATGTAAAAAAAAAAAATGTTTCTTATTTTATGCACTGCTGCTCAAAGAGAGAGAAATGACGAGTGGGCTGGTTAATTTCTTACTCTCATTTTTCTCATTAACAAGGTACAGAACCACTGGATCGTAAGATGATGCTGCTTCCAAGAAATACTCCCTATAACATAATCCTTTATAAACACGAGCCTGTTCACAATTTGATTCATTTCAGTATAGGTTTTGAAAACAGATATTAAAGCTGCAAGACAGTTTTTTCAAAATATTTTTTCTCTATGTACACACAGAGACAACATGCCAAATTCAGTTTTTCCAATTTTCCTACTTTGTTGTAAAGTTTTATTCAAACCAGCTTTTGGTCTCCTCCCAAAAGCCGCTTTTTTTATGCTTGCATGCCTCTGGTGACGTCACAGACGGCCTAAGGAAGATGAGCCGACCTTCGTTTACACGTTTTAACCAAATGCCTCCTTCAATGCCATCTGCTGTAAAACGTCAAAGTTTTGCTCCAGCACGAAAGGCTGAACCTCTTGATACTAAACGTGCATTCACATCAGCCCTGCTTATTCCACTTTAATGGGACTCTAACTTGTTTGTCTAAAAGGTCCAGTTCTCTTAGGAAGGTGTGACTTCTGGTTAAATGCAACCAAGTCAAACGTGTGAGTTTCACACTAGAGGGAAAAATGGCTCATAGACTTTCATGTCTTGTCCAGAGTTTTTTTTTTTTTGTGTCGTCTCCTTGAGCAGGTCTTGACGCAGCGCCACCACAGGCCAAAGGGTGAACAGGTTTTTCAAAGTGTTTGGTTCTTTTGACAGCGCAGTGTGAATGTGAGCACCACCAGCTGAAAATGTAACAAATGATGCCTTTCTAGTCCCCGATTGATCAGAGTCTACCAGATTATCAGGTGTGAAAACACCCAAAAGGCTCATTCACACCTGCTCTGTCGAACTGAACTCCAGCTTAAAGGATCTTCTGGATCAAAGAGGAAACATCTGGTCCATCTAAAAAAACACGGGGCTCATGCAGCTCATTGTGGCTAAACAGAACTGAGAGAAATGCACTTGTAGCAAGAGAGCCCCGAGAAATCGCTTGTGGCAGTCAGATGGGGAATAAGAATGAGGTGAAAGCCTTCAAACTAATAAGTCTTAAAATGGAGGCTTTGGGATTCACCAGTACAGCAGAGCAGCACAAATGTGAAGAAGAAGAAGAAGAAGAAGAAGAAGAAGAAGAAGAAGAAGAAGAAGAAGAAGAAGAAGAAGAAGAAGAAGAAGAAGAAGAACCCTCAAGAGAAGAAAAAATAAAAAAAAAACATGTTTCCTTGTCGTAATGATTCAGATTCCATCCTTGGCATTCTCAGCACCACCAATGTCCAAGAAAGGAATTTGTCATTCCAAATGTCCGGTTCATTTGACAAACTGTATTGTGAAAATAATGAACCGGCAGAATGTGACGGCCCTGACTGAACTAAAGTTTTTCTTCCTCTGTACGGTTTTCTTTTTCTAAATTGTATTTAGTGACATTTTGCTGAGGAAATTTGTGACAGAATAGTATTTTTGCGGAAATCTGTACATGTACAAATGCACACACACACACACACGCGCACACACACTTAATGAACGCAGGTGCCTGACTCCACCTGGGTGACCTATCCTTTTGAGTTAGAACCTCGTGTCATGCAGTGGCAGAGACAACACTTCCCGGGTTGGATCGATCTCCTCTACACTGCAGTACTCTGCTCCGCTGTCTTAAACACAAAGGAAAATGCACCTGACTGGAAGTGTGGCTCTGACACAAAGCCTGCAGGGAACCAGATGTCTCTGAGGCGTGTTGGGGAATTGATGCTTCCACTCCGGTTCATTTGGATCCACAAAAACAGAACTGGGCAGCCAATTTACATCAAATGTGAGATTTGCACGTTTTGTTTCTGTTGTTGCTGTTGCTTTCCACCCAAAATGTTCCTTGATGATCATATTCTAAATGAAAGTGAGTTGTGGTAACCGAGAGCAGTTCGGCTTTGGAATTTCACATCACGTCACAACCACACCTGAGTGCTTTTGGGATTTGCGGGATAGAGCAACACAAAGTAGTGCGTACTTGAAAAGCAAAAAAAAAAATTTTTTTTGACAAATAAGAGCTGAAAAGTGTGGCATTTTTCTTCATTCTCATAACTATACAGAAAATTCAGAAAGACAAATTGTCCTCAAAAGTCACTCTGGACACACCATGACGCGAGGTGGTGGCGTCTTACGTTGTAGGGAAGGTGGCCAGAGAAAACGGGAGCACAGACAGAGTTAAGGACGGAGCAAATCTCAAGACAACAACCTGCAAAAGACTTGACACGGAGCTGGAGATTCACCTCCTAGCAGGAGAACACCATGAAACATACAGCCAGAGCGATACTGAGCGGTCTATAATAAGGCATATTCATGCTTTTGAGTGGCACAATCGAAGGGCAGATTTAAATCCATTTAGAAACCTTTGGCAAGACCTAAAAATTTATGTACACAGGCCTGAATGTTAAAGAACTTGAGCTAATTAATAAAGAATACATTTCTGCCCCTCAGTGGGCAAAGCTGGAGGAAACATACCCCAAAGATCTGCACCTGAATTTGCAGATCTTTGGTGTCCACATTTAGCATGGTGTCTAAATGTGGACACCATGCTTTTTATTTATTATTATTATTAATACTAATAATAATAATAATAATAATAATAATAATAATAATAATAATAATAATAAAGTTCCCATTGGTATTTCTGAGTATTGTTGAATTTGAAATGATTTTATTTGTAAGAAATATCTCAGAACATCAAACATTCAGTTCAACTTATTAACTATGAACTATTTTTGCTTTCGTTGTAAAATTCCCCCCAAAATACATTGAAATTTGTCTCTCTTTTTTTTTCTTCCATTTTCCATTTTACTCTGACAAAATGTGCACTTGACCAGAAGAAGAATTCATTGGTTTTTTTTGCAAGCCAAAGAACGTGGAGCTCAACATAACATCTAATGTAGCTTCACGTTAGACTTGAAGTCACCATAACTGCAGAGCTGACTGGAACCCATCCTGCTGTAAGAATAAGTCTGTGTAACCTGCTTAGTAACCGTATTGCATGAATTCCCAGTTTGCACCAGGAAAAAAACAAAAAAAAACAAGAAAAAACCAGACTGGGTACAAATTTGACAGGTTGCAGCTGTAGGAAAAACCTCAGGGTGTTGTAAAGTGAAAGGAATGCTAACATAATGGAAAAATCGTTCATAATAAGTCCCCTTTGCATTATGAGCTTAATGTAGTCTGTATCTAAATTGAAAACACACAATCTGCACTAAAATGACCCTTGTGTATTGTGCATAATTATCTTACATCATTAGGTTTTTAATACTACATATGCCATGTTTTGTGTTTCTCTTCAGCCAACTATTGTGTTGGCAACCTGCAAAGAAAAATCTATTTCAACGTCTTAAACTGGGAAGTAATTGAAGCCGACACATTAGCGCGGTTCGCAGGGAACTCTCCTGGAAATGTAGCTCAATACATGAGAACAACAGAGCAGCAAAATCAAAAAAGTAAAAAAAAATCCACTGACAAGTTTCTACTTTCCACTGTTTTTTATTTATTTTTTATTACTTTATTTTTCTGATCTGGCCTTATAATTCTGAGGTCCTGTTTGATGATAATGTTAGGTTGTGCTGCCCGTCTCCAGGTCTCCTGCACTGGGTTGGAATTACAACATTGTTAGATGAAAACCAATTTTCTAAAGCGAGTTGTTTTCCCTTAAGCCTCATCCTGTTCTTCCACTACTGGACATTTTGTGCACAAAATATTTTCTCTGTCCAAACTTTCTCTTACAATAAATCTGCCAAGTTTTTGGCTTCAAGGACTTACTTGGTTCGTTTAATTAATAGAGCTCCAAGGGATTCATTCGATATTTGCAAATTTCAGATTAATATGCTAGATTCAGCTGCCTTTTTTCATAAATCTGTATAGAAGTGGTAAAATAAATCTGCCTTAACCCTAAAAGGAAGTAATATTTTTATTATCCGTTAAATAAAAAGGGAATGTTTATTGTAAATCTTTATGCTAGACTACTATTAAAAGTGTTACCCATAAATATCATTAGCAGAATGAGGACGGGTCTTATGGAAAAGTTACATCAAAACATAACAATCCTTGCTTAGATGAAGGGAAGCTCAAAAGTTTTTTTGTTTTTTTTTTCCACAAAAATGTAAAGCAAGACATTTAAAAAAAAGCGAAATATATGTAGATATCCTCATATTTGTATGATAGAGAAATTTAATTTCAGCATGCTTTGGGTAAAAAGTTTTTTTTAGCTGAAAATGTCAAGGTAAAGTGCTAAAAATCTAAAAACAATGTGTTTGGAAAATTGCCTGTTGCAATACGGACTCAAGTTTCTTCAAGAAGTTGTCTAATACTATTTTAAAAAGTGTTCAAACAAATGCATGTTAGTTTGAGTCAGACTCCAGCATCAACATGGGACTGATGACGATTATGGGAATCTGCATGAAATTCTTGCAAATTTTATACAATATACTTTTAATGCGCTTATTCTTCATTCAAACATTGTTTTTTTTTATTTCATCTTAGAAGATGTGAAAGCTGTGGATTTTTCTGACGACTCACGTGGCAGAGACGCCACAGAGAAAGGAATTTGTGTAGGAAACAAGCTTGCTGAGTCAAACATTGAACAGGAAACGGCGTGCAGGGACATTTGCTCTAATAGAATTACAGCATGTCTGCCAGCAGCACTAATCTGTCTTCAGAGGAAGCTGATCTGACAATGAATTCGGAACAAGCCCGATTTATTTTGAAGAAAGAGCTGTCCTTTACTATTAGATCGTAACGTGGTTTCAGGAAAAACAAAAGCCGAAACGTTCCCGCTAACCCAGTTTGCACAGCGTGTGTACCCTATAGATGGCTATAGTGTGGTCTTAGCCTATTGAGTTAAAACGGCATGCAATCATTTCTGTGGTAACTTTAGTGAAGAAATGTAAGGTAGCACATTTACCAGAGTTATTGTTATGTTTAGTTCTACATAAAAGCAGAAATATTTTTGCTTTGATAACTGCTTTACCTTAATTTCTACCGGATGCAGCCACTAGTAGATAAATCTTTTATAATAGCAGAACAAATGCAGCAATATGTCTCCATCAGACTTTTAGCAGGCTTTTCTTAACTGCCCTGTATTTAGCTCAGTTGATGTTTTCTAGTGAGGTTCACTGTCACTACTGAGGAAAACTATTCACACAGCACGACTCTGACATCACCATGTTTTATGATACAGCAGGTTTTTTCAAAGGAATAGTTTTCATCTGTCAAAGCTTTTTTTTTGATGAAAAAGTTGAATTCTGGTTCCATCTAACGGAGCAACTTCTCATGGGAAAGGGAGTTTCAACGTGTGAACTGCAGTTTGACAAATGCAACGCACGCGATGACGAAATGGAACAAATATCAAATGAACAAGGCCTCGAACATGATCAAAGATGCGAAGTCGATCTGAGTGGTGTGTCATGGAGATGCTTCATTACTCATGTCAGCTATCCAGACAGTGCTGCGAGGCATCCGACTTTCTATCCAGCTGTCGTCTTCCTTGTTTTTAAATTGTCATGTCCACAAGTTACACAGTAATGAATGAAATCTGTCAGCTGATATAACTGAACGTGGTAATGATGTGTGCCAATCGACGGCCATGTCGGTTTTACTGGATGTGTCTTCAATGCGCTGGCAGGAACGATCATGCTAGATCCGCTTTAACCCATTTACAACGTCATCAAGAGCTGGCCAGGTGCTACGTGGAGCAAAACTGATCAAGTTCTGAAGAAATTTTGCTAAATGTTTTGCTCATCAGGGGTAACAGGTCCAGACGGGAAGCTCAAGTATTTCTCTCCAAGTTATACCTGAGTGACAAAATTCTCCATCCTACCTCTAAAACTGAGTTCAGCCGTTCCTGAGGAAGCTCACTCCACACACTCCTAACTGGGATCACACTCTCCGAGATTCCCATCCTTATCCCATTACCCTAGGCTAGGGCGGGAACATCTGGATCTGAAAAGCAACACTTTTTTTGATTTTGTAGCTGTGTGGCAAGCTGAAGAAGTTTCTGGTTGCTATGCAACAACCACAAAAACTTACCGTGTGGCTCAGCAAGGGAGAGCGAGATTTTCAGTGGGTAACAGGAAGGCTGAGTGTATTACAACAAAGTTGTTGTGTTTTTTGCTTTTTAGATTTCAAACCCTGTTTGGCCTGATAAAACTGCATTTGGAATAGCTGGCTAACGGCTAACAATGAATCCAGCTAACAATGACCAAATAATGTTAAGAATGATTGCATTACTAGTTACTACCGTCGCTTTTCTAACTTCTTGACTGAATTTAGTCATCAGGAAAGCAAGTTATTAACGACAGTCTGTACTGTTCACCTGAGTCATGTCAATTTGAAATGTGTGATTTTTGTTTTTGTTTAAATATAAAAATACTTAGATTGTAAAAGTTATGGCCATTATAATAAATATATTACTTACTGGTTATTGCCTTATCTTTAATTTCGTACACCGTGATGCAGGTCTAGTGTGGCACACAAACAATGCTCCTGCAGAATAGTTGATTGTTAAAAGAAAGACATTAACAAGAGCTGACAGCGAGGTGTGCACAGTCAAAACATGCTGCTAGACAGAAAGAAGACTGACAGAGAGCGAGCCAAGTGCTTACTGTACAGTAAGATGACAGGTAGGAAAACAAACAGAGATGGAGACTGATACAGGAAGACATAACAACATGGGTGAGACAAACATCAGTGCTGACAGACAGTTATGGAATCTCGACAGGACTGATGAAAATGTGGCTTCCCAGCAGACACACATTAAGACAAACTGAGGCTGGTGTCCACGGTCAGGTCAAGACAGGAATTCTGGGGAAACTTCAAACTTCTGGAGGGAGAGAAAGTGAAACAGGGACACAGAGAGAAGGAGAGAGAGAGAGAGAGAGAAAGAGAGAGAGAGAGGGAGTGTGTGTTTTGCAAGTGGACAGGTGGAGAGAAGACACATGCACCACGCAACCACCCACACAGGCTGGGCCAAGAATGAGCCTGGGCAGAAGATAAGATTCCTGGGTGGCTTTGCCATGGGCACCGGCCTGCAGAGCACAGACGCCCGGGGCAGAGGGAGGAGTAGTGGGATGTGGCCGTGGAGGAATAGGGACAGTGTTATCAAGCCAGTGCAGTTGCTGGGTTGGACAGACTGGGAATCCCACTTTTATTACCACTGTCCCTCTTAGTCATCCAATCCAGTCGTCCAGGAGCGACAAAAAAAAAACAACAACAAAAAACAGAAGACATAGGACAATAGACTAAAAATTGAAAAAGAACAAATTGGAAGAAGTGAACAGATGTGAAAAAGTTTTACTGTATAAATAAACAGGCCTGAATGAAACTGCTCACTATTTTACTGTTTAACACAAACACATGGCTTGGAGAAGAACTGGCTGCAAACAAACTTCTCTTTAGCTGTGAAGATTTTATTTTATTTTTTTTACCAACGATACACGAGACGAATAGAAAAACATGTCCGACCTCGTCAAGACACAAACGAAACTATACATGGAAAAACCCTGCATTCATGTAAAAATCCTTCTCCTGTCTCGCCTGCTTGTCTGCTCTGTAAGGCCTCCTATGGTGAGTCAGCTCTTCACATGTCTACACCTCCCAGCATGTCTTTTATGTATCGATGTATGTGTTCACAGTAGGTGATAAAGCTCAATATACATCATGCGAGGGTCTTGGCTTCGAGTAGCGCTGCTGCTCTCATCAGCCAATATGGCCCAAAGATGCAATATGTACATCTAGAGCCACAATCTGGAGAAACACTCGCAGTACCACTGAATATGTCATTACAAAGCAAAACAGACAGTATTTCAGAAGTCTTATTTGGCAGATTTCTGTACTAAAATTTTATGGTAAAATGTTGGCACCTGGTAAAACTTACACTTTTAATTATTTTATGAGAACGACTGTTCATAGAGGGTGAGATAAGGGCTGCAGCCAGTCCAGGAGTCAATATTATGAATTCTGCTCCTTGAATAATTAATTTAGAATTTAAGCTTTATGGAGCCCTATACATATAGTTATTAAGAAGTGAGGGGTCGGCGTCACAATCTAAAGGACTTGGATTTTGTTTTGTCATTTTCACTTGTGACATTGTGGGCTTATCCTGCCTACTAACATCTTGTTTGGCGATTATTTTACTCAGCCCTAGTTTTCCATAAATCGGTTCTTTTTTTTCTAGTCATCTCTCATTCCAGTATACACACTCTTTCATTCACTCCTGGCTGGATTCATCCATTGTTTCTAGTTGCTTTCGTGTTATGTCTATCGTCTATAACACTTTGTAAATAAATCACTTGAACCGTTCATCTGGTGTTCCTAGTTTGTGGCTCAGAAACCTACCGCAAGACATGGCAGTGACTGGCTGGAAGTCATCACCAAAGCTTACTTATGCTTTTTACATTAAGCCAGAACAACCAACACTTAAAAAAAAAAAAAAAAAAAATTATCTGACTTTTGTGCAGAATTTAATTACTTGATTATGCAACTATGGTAACTGCAGGTTCAGCTGGGCTCTTATCTTAAACGAGTTGCACTAAAACCTAGGATGAGGTCTAACGCGTCGATCAACAAGCTATGTTGTTCAATTAAATACCATTGTTTGAAAAACTGATTTTAAGAAGGTAAAATAACTGAATTTGCTCCTTAAATCCCATTTTTTGAAACAATTTTTAGACACAAGCACATTTTGTCAGGACTACTTGGAATCAAAAAATATTACAACCTTAGAATGTTTTATGCGAGTAAAAGAAAAAAAAAATCCCAACATTTAATCAGTAATCCATGACCTTGTGTGTCTCTGATGTGAGGTGAGACAGGCTCATTTCTTTCAGCCACGGCCGCTGGGCTGGACGAGGAGCCACATTTATCTGAGCAGCATTATAGGGAAAAAAAAAAACTGAAAAGCTCACCGTTAGAGAAATTCAGCAAAAAGTGGCACCTTGGGATTTCCAAGTCTCTACAACAACCAATAGAAGCCATTTTAATGCCAAACTGTTGTTTTGGAGTGATGCCAGGAACAATCATTTTCCAATGGGATTATGACTGAACTTTTACACAACAAATACCGCCGCATGGGTCTGATACTGAAGGAAGAATGAAAATGTGGTGAAGTACCTCGTGCCCACTTTTGGGCACGAAATATGGTTTTGGAACTATGATGCTGCGGGCTTTTTCTCTTCTAAATCTTGTAAAGTTTTCATGGCTTCATGAACTTTTTAAATTAGTTCTTGGTGAACTCCACCCCTGATTGTAAAATGGGTTGTCATACATTGTTTCAACATTTTGGCGATCCAAAACAAACAAGCCTAGAAGTCCAGCTGGCGTGTTGTATAGTTCACCATTTACTGAGATAAATTTCACTATAATTATGCAAAAAAGAAAAACAAAAAATAATCGACTCTGAATCCAATATTTATGTTTCATTGGTGTTACATTTACAAAAATATTGTGAACTTGCACACTAGGTGGGAATCTTTTCCCCCCTCTCAATGTGCTTTTTATCCCCCCACGTCTCAGTCGAGCGGTGATAAAAGAGCGCCTCCCCTAAGAGACACACGGCCAATTACAAATTAGCCAGTTTGTTGTGGGACGGGGTGGGGGGAGGGGGATTGTAATCAGGCTTCAAGAGGTGAAGGCCCTTGAAGATTAATTGGAAATGGGGGCCAGGTAAATGTCAATGGCAATCAAGGGTTTGTACAGCTCTGATTGACTCTATACACAGACCCCACTACCTTGGATAAGCTTTCTCCAGCCGTGACATTGCTGGCACCACTTCCCTTCCCCTCTGCATCTTCGCTGAAAGGGAGCGAAGACGAGCACAAAGGAGGCAAGGAAAAATGGAGCTGTGAGACAGCGGCGGAATAGCAAAGGAGGAGAGAAAAGAGGAACATCTGACATTTTCATCCTCCTGGAGTGTTCATGTTTAGCTCCTTTGGTTGCGATTTGAAAGGGTGTGGTGCGGAGGCACAAACACCAAGCCATAAAAAAAGAAAAGAAAAGAAAAGCCATTTTCCATGATGGGACTAGATGCAGTGTGAAAGTTATCACAAAGGCAATTTTCTTCTCCAAACATAAGCTCACGAAGCCTTTCAAGTTACATTTCTATCTTGTTTTGCCGTCCGTTTCGATTCCTTGTCTTTCAACCGCTTGATCTCGGGTAGTTTGCGCCAAATAAGAATGAAACCCAAATGGTTAGGGTTGCTCTTACACGCAGCTCGTTTATCTGATTTAATGCAGCCGGTGCAGAGAAAAATCTGCACAACACCGGTTTCATGAGTAAGGAGCGACCCATCCTGCGAGACGCATATCGGCATGTATTGAATGAGAATATGAGGGTTATGATGATAAGCAGAGAGATGCGATGTGGGGAAGGGCCTCTGTGGGGATCAGCAGTGGCTCCCCGACTGACAGATACTCACCTATAAAAAAAAAGAACAATGAGGTAGATAAAATTCAGAAGAAAGAGCAGGTGGGAAAGTTGTGAAAAAAAAAAGAACAGAGGTCCGACATGTACGGGCAAACGAAGAAAATACGGGGATCACTCCTCGAGGTGTGGCGCTGCATCTGAACATGCGTTATAAATTATTACCGTCATTAAGTTTTATGCCTAAATCCGATCCTCACTTTCAGTTATATGTTATTCTGAATGACATCTTTATTGGGGAGCAACGCTGTCATTGCATCCGTTAGGCAGCTGTTGTGACCGAGCTCGCAAAGTACAGTAAGGGGGCTGGGGGGGGATATTTTTTAATCTGAGCTAACAAGGATGTGGCGAAGAACAGTTCTTTCTCACAAGCAGCCTTTCTTTGCTGCCTCAGCAGTTTAGTTTTCTGACAGCTGGTTTGATCTCTAAAGATTTCATGTTTGTTGTCTTTTTTGTTTTGTTTTTTTTTGTTTTTTTTATTTTTTATGAGGCAACGGGGAGAGTCAAGATGCATTCTGGAGACAGTTTAATGATGAAACTGAGGCATATGCAGAACATGAGGAGTACACACACAGGAACCGGGGCGAGAGCAGCAGTACAATCCAGAGAAAGAAACCAAGGAGCCTAAATTACCATCAAGATGTGATTGTGTCATGGCAACCAGGTGAGTACAATCAATAGATCGAATGGCAGCTGAGTGGGAAGCAAGGCTGAGGAAGTAATGAGATTAAAGACATCACACAGATGTGGAATAACTCAAAGTACAATGAAGTCTCTAATTAAACAGATAGAAAAGACAGAAAATACTGAAAACACCCAAAATACAGAACTCAGACAAAGCCCAAAATCCATTTTAAATAATTCAATACCTGCTGAGAAGTCGTGCTATGAGTTCTTACCAGCTGTCTGGTCTGTTACTACTTTCACTAATTGAAAGGGTAGTTGAGAGTTTTTTGAAGTGAGGCCCTGTGACATTATTACCACCAACATTTCTCTTACCTGTTGTAGAAATATGTTGGAAGACAAGGAGTTTGTAGTTAAGTTGATTACAGTAGGACTTACAGAATTTCATATTTCAATGGTTTTAGCAATTTAAAGCGATGCTGCTCATAAATATGCAATCCAGTCCCAGTGAGCAAGACTTTAACTTCAACATAGATTCTGTGTAGCTATACGAAGACATGACAAAACACTGACTCACATGATTTTCACCTGTATGTTTGTCAAGGTTTAGAACAAGCAAAACTTCGTTGCATAAAAATAACCTTAGCTCAAACTAAAGATTTAAAAAATCGTAAGGTCCAACAAATGTCTAAAAAATGTCTGAAAGCTTGAACTGAAACTCAAAAACTGTTTTATTTGTGTTACAAACAAATTCCTCCCATTTTTTCCCCCCCGCTTGTGGTATACTGATGTAATACCATCAATTTACAAATAAAAAGTATTGAGTACTTTCTATTCATAGATGACAAAGCGAGAATTGTGGTCAAAATAAAAAGTATTCCGATTTTGGCCAATATCAATTTTGTTTTCTCTGAAATGTTGCTCAATATAGCAAGAAAGTTGTTGAGTTGGCGACAGTGGGGTCACTATTATTGATTGTAAATGTGCAGTAATAAGTTGGAGGGCCGGTCTGTCAGTCAGACCTTTCTCACCGGAGAGCAAAAGAGGACGGTGGTCGGCTGGCCGATAAATCGATGCACCCCTAGTTACATTTACAGAATATATAACACAGAGATGCAATGATAATACAGGCTACCTTGAAAATCAAAGTATGAAGATGGATAGTAAGTAAAAATAGATTTATGTTCATTGGTCTTTGGTTTCCTTCATCTCGATTTCATGTTCTGGGGCATGACGGGTTTGGATGCTCATAGAAAGGAGTTCTTTGGTGTCGGTGCCATATAACACACTAACTTCTGTCCAATTTCCCTTTGAAAACATACAGAGCCTCATTAGAGAGCAACACAGTCCACATCAGAAGCCTCCACAGGTAATCTCAGCATCTCTGATCTTTCACTTAATAGACCTGTGTTCAGCATCCCTCCACCTCGACTGTCATCCTATTTGTTTGTGCTGAAGTTGTTGTTTTTCCTCATTTCTTTCAAGTGATTTTGTTTTCTGTGTTATCCTAAATATATATGTATATAAAAAAAAACAACTTTTTGGGAAACCAGGTGAGTTTCAGTCACAGTGGTGTGTGTATTGGTGAGTTGCTTTAGCTAAGCTAAGTCAATGTGATCAGGGTTTTCTGTCCCGTTTTGATGTAGAATTAAACTTTCATCGATTCTCTTCACCTCATTATTCAGGTGAGAAGTTTTTTAACTGCCATTGTGGGGGCCTAGAAAAGTGCCACAGGATGCCAATGCCACTTTCCAGATAGAAAAACTGTCCTCGCTGTCAGAATTACCTGTCTTCTGTGCTTTGGGATTTTCGCCAGCAAAGAGGCAGCGCGACAGCGAATCGAAGCATGACAGGTCGACCAGGGTTGGAAGGCATCTCATTGCTCAAGGTAAGCTGCACTGTAGTGACAAACGCTGTCAATATATTGACTGAATGTCAAAAAGTTTGAAAACAGATGTGTTTTTTTTTTCTTTTTAGTTTTTACAGGGCCCCAGCCTTGTCACGCACAATCCCCCTTACTGTACGTTTTATCTCTCCACTTCTCGCTCTGCTTTGCAAATTTCTGTTACAGAGGTGGAAAACACCTGGTCAGTCCATTAGATTCCAACACTGACAGGAGGAACAAAGGGCCACTGAGGCGAGATGACTAATGAGAATGGACTGACAGAGGAGGAAAAGGAGGTTTGTGTCAATTATTTTATCAATACTGGCAGTTTATCAGCCCCAACAAACAGAGCTTGCTGTTACGAGACAAGACTGTGGGGTTTTGTTGTCTGAGGCCGTCTTTCAGGGTAACTTTGTTTTTTTTTGTTGTTGTTTTTTTTAAACTGTTTGTAACTGTTGCAATGGTGATAGCAGCAGGTTTAGATAGTCAGAAAAGGCTACTTTGCCAGGGTCAAAAATCTGTTTTTGGTGCGTCTTGTGATAAAAATTTTTTTTTAAAAAGGTGATAAAATACGCACTGTAAATGTTAAAGATGATGGCGCCATTTTTTAGTGAAAAATAATGGAGAAAAAAAAAGCAAAAATGGACAAAAGCTTAAAATGACATTTGAATAGATAAAACATCTAAAAGCAACAAAAAACAAAAACTATGAAGAAATCTTTAGGGACAATGAATTTTTTTATGTTTTTTTACAGCAATGTATTCCAAATGATTCAGAGCTTGGACTTTAAAATGTTGTATTTGCAGATAATAAACATCTGCAGTTCAACAACAGTGCAAAGTTTGCTGTCATTTTCTCGGCCGAACAACCTCTTGGTGAATTACTGAAGCTACTTTAGCTGCAAACCGCCTGCTGTATGAAATGCCTGATCAGCCGCAGCCTGTCAATCTGTTCCAAGAGGGGAGTGAACCTTTCGATTCTGTCGCAGGCTTTCATTTGGGCCGTGGCGTCAAAGACGGTAAGTATCTGTTTTTCCGAGTTTTGAGCTCGTTTTGAGACTCACAATCAGTTAATCAGGCGGGCCGATGCAGCCGGCAGCGTCCACCAGCACGACACGCATAGGGAAGCACTGAACAAGTTTGGCTGAGAAAACAAGCCACAAGCAATGGTCTATAGACAGTAGAGACAACAGATCATATTTTTTGTTGCCAATAAAGCCTTTTAGCCTTAGGTTATGTACATTTTTTGGTAGAGGTAGTTTTGAATTGCAAAAATGTGCTAAAACTGGGAGGCTCTTGTTTAAATGTTAAAGTCCTACTGCTCTGAGGAGTTATTGACTAAACTATTACTTATTAACTAATACTGTCACACAGCTTCACTTAAAAGTATTTAAATTATCCATTTAGTAAACTCTGTACTGAGGGTCTGACAAACTTTATAGGTGTTTACCTTCATAGGTTTTAAGAGTATTTATTTTATAAAAAGCAGTGCTAAAAGGATATTACACTGCCAAAAATATCTTAAATACTTCATGGGAGTCAATAATGGCGTTATCATAGATTTAGGTGACTTGTTTAAAGTGCTTCATGTTTTCGAGGGACATCCTCAGACAGAAGTAAAGATTTCTTTGACTGTAAAAATGAAAACACTTCAGAAACAAAAGAGTAAAAACCTTCAGATTCCCCCTCTCCCTTTGAAAGCGTTGAAATCGATGTAGGATGTTTCAAGTCATAAAGTTTAGATTGCGTTGGGGTTCTTGTTTTTAGATCAATCCATCTTTTGTCTGAAATATCTCAAACTCAGCTCAGACATGAACAGGTATGGCCACCGCATCTCATGAACTTTAGGTCTACGTCGTTCCATTTGATCTCTGCCTGGATGTTAGTGATTGTTCTTCTAGTGGAAGGCGACCCTTTACCTCAGTCTGAAGTCTTTTGAAGTCAAACAGGTTTTCCTCCTGAATTTCCCTGTGTTTGGTAGCATCTGTCTTCCCATCAACTCTGATCAGCTTTCCAGTTCTGCAGAAGGTTCTCTGACAACCACTACACAAGACAGGGTTGATGTTTTCAGCGCCGTTTCTGAAAACCGCACATTAATGTTGCCTCACAAATATGCACAGCTGCGTGTTGGGTTTTTATCAAAACTCCCAGTAAAACACATGGAAGTTTGTGGTTGTAACGTGCTGAAAACATATAAAACAGGTTCAATGGATGGGGACACTTTTTAGAGGCATTGTAAATTCTCCAACTTCCAGAAGCCGAGAATATGATAACACAGAAGAAAGAATAGGTCTTACAAATAAAGCATACTGAGAAACAGGCAACACAGCCCATCATCTCTATGGTGGAGCTTCCTACAAGGACAAGATTGAAACTGACAAATATTTACAATATTCTTCATGCAGAAGTGACACGCAGACGAATCCTGTCTCTGCTCCAATTTGGACAAACAGTTCTTGGAATGAAAGCACAGAGGGATTGAGGAGGAGGTGGATCTGCTGTGCAAAGGAGAGTGAGAGGTTTCACAGTGGATCTTTTCCATATTTAACACATTGGAGAAAATGTTTAAAATGCGGGGGGGGGGGGAAAAAAAAAAAAAAGTTTGTCTTATCAAGTTGATTTAGGCAGGATGGAGTCCAAAAACGGATGGTAAACAAACACAAACATTCTGAAGCCATGTTCTTTTTTTGATATTCTGTTTGAGGCTTTAGCGCCTGATTTGTAAGCCAGTGCCAGTGACAACTGCATTTTGGAAACGCTGCCAGATATATTACAAGGAGCAACTGGAGCAGAACAGCTTTCTGGCAATGCACCATGGACATTATGCAAATACCATAAGAGAACATATTAGCCAGTCTATCGGTTCCCTTCAGAGATGCCTCCACCAAATTGTCTCAGAAGTCGCACTGAGCTCCCACTGAGCCGAGGAATGGGTAAATTTAAATCGGCATGTCACAGCAGTCTAGCACTTTGCGCTGCTTGTTCCCACCTTTCATATGTACGCAATGTCAGCATTGACACATTAAAGGTCTAAACATGTTTCTTCTTCAACTCCCACATGAAAATACGGTCCCAGCGAGAAGTCTCTGTAGAGCTGTTACTTTTTCAGGTTGGGTTAGGGTTGATCATAAAGCATGATCAACCCTAACCTGGATAGAGAGCTTAACCTGTTATTCACGAGAGGCCCCAAATTTGGGTCCTCTCGTGACAGGGGTGTCAAACTCCAGTCCTCAAGGGCCGCTGTCCTGCAACTTTTAGATGTGCCTCTGCTGCACCACACCTGAAAAGAATAATTAGGTCATTAGCAAGGCTCAGGAGAACCGATCTACACAGGGAGGAGGTAATTAAGCCATTTCATTCCACTGTTTTTTACCTGTGGCACATCTAAACACTGCAGGACAGCGGCCCTTGAGGACTGGAGTTTGACACCCCTGTAATGACAACCTGTGAACAACAGGTTAAAAAAAAAAAAAGACAAAAGTTTTATTCGATCCACAGAGTCCAACTTATACATAGCATGGTGCTGAGAAATCACATGTTCTGCATCTCTGATCTGCAAGGATCTTTCAACATTTATCCACTTGAATTAGTGGACCTCATTTAAAGGGTTGCTTCATGCGACCTTTGGTTTAATGCTATACAATTAAAGGTTTTCAGAAGGCCAGTTTTAGAATGATTTGTTTGCATCAGAACCAGTTTTGATGCATGTTGAGGATCATTATTCTGTCCAAGACTAAAACAAATGACACAAACTACATCGATAGGGGGGAAAAAAATAATAATGATAAGAACATATCCATAACCCACCAAAGTCATACTAGTATTACAGTCCACAGTGAAGTAAGTGTGGCCAATATGGCCCCACGCTTAGTTCTCGATTCAAGGGGGAGCAAACAACTCAAAAAACCAAAACTCCAGAACGATCAAATTTAGAATATTTTATTACAAAGTGACAATAAAAATCCTTTTCTTCTTTATAAAATCCAAAGTTCAGTAATCGTCATTAAAGGAAGTCACCAATCCGAGGCCGCCAGTTGGGCTCCACTCATCAAGCTGATCCAGGTGACAGCAATCTGCCCACAAGGTGCTTAGTTGCCCATCCTCAGCTGACTCTGCGACGCTCCAGCACCATTCCGCTTTTCGGAGTGCCACGCCCCTTTTCAGACTGACCCAGAGGCGCGGGCAGATTCTCTTCTGCCCTGATCCTCTGCACTGACCATCGGCCCACCTCTCGGCGCTCCGAACCAGGCGTGCAGATTCCTTTCGCTCCTCGCTCGACGGCGCATCCGTCTGGCAATCCCAGGATCCGTCTCCCCACACTTCTTCCAGGCTTCTTTTATTCTGGCTTCAATCAGCCTCAACTGAGCGCACCGATTACGGAACGCAATCAGTGGGCTCCGCCTCCTTAAACGGCCGCCTTCAGCCCACTTTCACCCCAGTGTGGATGGGTTGTTAAAGGGGAAAACAAAACAATCCAAGCATGCAAAGCACAACGAAAATAAAATTAAAGAAAACAATCATAATTTCCACTGTGCAACACAAGCATCAGCGTGGACATAAGAGGACAGACCAAGATAGAAGACTGTTCTCAAAACTGGCACCTTGAAACCTGAATGAAATTTGAAGCAGAGGTTGTGTGGTCAAACAAAAGAAAGATTTGGGCCAAATAACATGGAAATAATTGGCAAGCATGATGATGGTAGCATCATGCTGATGACTTGCTTTGTAAGTGGTACTGGTGCGCTGCACAAAATGTGTTGCATAATAACGAATGATTACAGTGAAATTCTTCAACTTCACCTTAAACTATCACCTAGATGGTTGGATCGTGGACAGAGGTGTGTATTTCAACATGCCATTAATCCCAAACATATATCTGAACCGGTTTTGGAAAGGATAAAACAATCTAACAAAAAACTTTTGAAATGGTGTGAAACTGAAATGGTCACTAGCATGTTGTCTTACATTGACTTCCTCAACTCATTGTAACAAACATGGCAAATAAGTAAACAAAATAGCTAAAAAGTTTATTTTAGGGTAAAAGGCTACTGCTAATGTGGGCAATAGCTACTGCCAATGTTTGTGCTAATGTTGATGTGCTGCCTTCTGATGTTTACTTCGTGGCACTTGGTTACCAGAAAACACTCTCATCTCTTAGCAACAGATTAACAACAAATATTATTGTTCAAAAAAGATTTTTTTCTGTCCCTTTGAAATACTACTTATCTTACACTACTTACTACTGAACAAGAATTGTGCAATTGGTGAATTTAGCAGAAAAGTGAAAATGTTTTTTTCTTTTTTGTCATTGGTGGTAAATATATTATAGAACAGACATTCAACACAAAAGTAAAAATTTGATTTATACTTCGTGGCAGTTCGTTACCAGAAAAAAACATTCGTCTCTTAACACCAAATTAATTATTGTTTATAAAACATAAGCTATTTTGAAGTACTATTTATCTGCTTAGACACAAGAAATTTACAGTTGGTAAATTTTGCAAAAGTAAAAATCAGATGTTTACTTTGTGGCACTTGGTTACCAGAAAACACATTTATCTCTTAGCAACAGATTAACAACAATTACTGTTATTGTTAAAAAATAAAAAAAACCTGCTCTTTGTTAACAATAAATGCTTCGCAAGGCATTCCAATGCTCTCCTATGCATTGCTATGGCAGGCCCCAATAACACCATTCCCACTTTAAATGTAAGTAAACATCTCACACGGACTTTACCGAACAGCTATCAATAAAACAATTATCAATAAAAAGAATGCAAGCATTGTAAAAAAAAAAAAACTAAACAAAACTTGAATAGTTTTATGAAACCCATTTGTCCCAATGTCCCCTGACACTTGACATGCATCTCTCCAACAGGGCATTTCACCACTTCTCAAAACGGCTGAATCAACAGCAATGACAATGGCATATAACTCTTGTAATAGCCTTGCTGTTTGCTTTTAAAGAGG